>NC_081182.1:174817711-175096465 GCF_029867415.1 Vicia villosa
CTTCATATGATAAATATTGAAGGAGTTATGACTTGTCGAAGTTGGTGAAATTTTGAGGAAAGACATGAAACAAATAAGGTTAAAATTGAATTTCTTCCATATGGGCCTATATTTTTATGTTTGAAATTTGTTCCTTACATAGTCCACGACCCTCAAGCCCATTTATGCTTTATTTTTTATTTATTTTAGTTATTTTTGATTTTTTATTCATTAAAAGTCAAAATTGACAAATTAAATAATAAGCAAAATAAAAGTTTATATTTGGCTTACTTATAAAACATATCTTGGGGATATATTCAGATAAAATCTCATGCAAAATCAGTCAAAGGAGATTGGAGAGAGATTGCCCAAAAATAGAAAGAAAATCACATAATTTGCAATCAAATTTTTCTCTCCAAGAACATGAGATCCAAGCCCATGAAGCAACCCTAATTTCCCTTCATATTTATTCTCCTAACACTGCAGCCAAGAGGAGGAGAAAAAAGGGACGAAGAGGTGAAGGAAGACTAGGGTTTATAAGTTACAAAAATTCAAATAAAGCTAGGGCATGAGAGATCTTTGGTGTCAGCCTGTTATACCCCAAAATTTGCCCACATATTTTTCAAGAAAACTCCAATCTGAAAATTAAGGGTCTCATATGATCATGGATTTTTATTTCAACAAATATCCTAACATATGAAACACTTAGTTTTTAGAATTTTTCTTATACAGTAACTTGGCTTACAGTGGAATTTATTCTTACGCAAACGCCAAATACTGTTCTTTACTTCACAAATACTATTTATTTATTTTACAGATAAATAGTACTAACACAGTTCATGCAGGGTTAAATCTTTTTGCAGGCGCAAAAGCAGGAAACTCACACTGTACTGGTAACAATTGTTTTTGTTTTCCCACTAACTTTTGTACTATATTCCATTATTTTCAAAATCTTTTCAAATCTCTTTTTCAAAAATCAAATCTTAACTTGTGTGTTTTCTGCCAGTCAAATATTTCTATTTCTGTGCAGTAAACAATTTTCAGGTTATTATCGGTAATTTTGCCCGCATACTGTAAATATCTGTTATTATGTTTCTGTTTTCTAACAAGTCATGTAAATAAATTTTTCATGCTTCACATATAACAAAAACAAAAATAACAACAAAAAAAGAAAATTAACTTTGACAGTTGATTTTTTCACTTTAACTGCTGCTTCAGTACACGAACAGTCGGTTGACAGACAAACTGCAGACGGTACAATTCACAGTGATTTGTACAATCAATCAAATCAATCATTCACAATTCAAATTTCCAAGATTTTTGTGTTAGAAGTCTTCTGAATATCACATGATTAGCAGAAACTCAGCACTGCACAAAAATCAGGTACGCTTAACTGTCTCCTACACAAACAGTCCTAATCAGGGTTTTTCTTGTTTTTACAGGAGCAACAAGTTTTTGAGAGCTCAAATGGATTTCATACACATCCATATATCTCAAAGTACCATCATACAAATTTTCAAACTTCAATTCACTCAGACGCACCGTCAGCAGCTCAAACAGTCAACAGACGACCCGTTTGACCAAAAAAGTCAACTGACAGTCAAAAATGAAATTTTTTGTCAAAGTCCATATTTTGTCAAAGGATTCAACATTTGATCATTGGATGATCACAATTCATCAAGGAAAGATCAAAAATCAACAAAACCCTAAGATTCAAAATTAGGGTTTTTACCTGAAAAGTCAACTCAACTTTGACTGATCATAACTCTCTCATCCTTCATCCAAAAAATTCAAACCAAAGCTTGTTTTGAAGGAAATTCAATTATCTTTCAAATGCCATTGATCCCATGGTCATTGGATTCACCATTTGAAAAATATGATCAAAGACATTACAGGTCATTTTCAAAGTCAACAAAAAGACACTTTTTTCAAAAGGACACACAAGGAGCTTCAAAAATCATTTTGACATGAGACCAAAGACATTGGTTAGAGGACTCTTTGAGGTTTCTAAAAAGTGCAAGATCTCCTTCATATGACAAAAATTGAAGGATTTACACCTTGTTGAAGTTGGCTAAATTTTGGGAAAATGCATGAAATCAACATTGCTCAAAAATGTTTTTTTTCCAAATGAAGCCAAGTTTTCAGCATTCAAACATCACTTCCATGTTACTATGGGCCTCCCACGACCAAGACTAAGCCCATACCTTTTTTATCCATTTTTTGCATGATTTTATCTTACTTTAAGATTAAAATTAAAAGGAAAATGCATGGATAAATGGTAGCTTACAAATCAAGCATGACTCATCAAAGAACCTTCAATTTTCTGCAGAGGATTGGTGCACAAGGCAATAGCATTGAATGGAGTCAAGACTTGGTCAAAAATTCAAGGTTTTTAATATTTAAAAACCAAAGTTTCAACAAAGGCAACAAGGCTTCTTGCTTCACTTCCAAGCAGCCTTTGGGCTATAAAAGGAGTAGCATACTTCAGCAACAAGAGGACACACGAATTAGAACAAGAGCATAGCCATCTTATCATAAAATTCTCCAAAAAATACATACACTTTGTAATTTTCAAATTCTACTTTCTAATCACTATCAATACAAATAAAGCTTTCCAATCATCTTCTCAAACATCATAGAGTAAGATTGAACTCTTAACACAGGCCCATGAGAGTCGTATAAAGCATATAATGTTCTTCATGTACATATGCACTTAACTTTCATTTTCTTACTTACAACTAATTTCCATGTAAACTAACCATATTAACATGTCTATAAGGTCCTATATGAGTGATCTGGGCTTTAACATGAGAGTTCCCACGTGAGAATAACCTTATACCATTAACACATGCATATGAGTGTTCATACTTGAATCTCTTCGAACCCACGGCTACAGCCTCAAATTGCAAAACTAATACCACCATCGTGTTCAGGAGGTGATTTTAAGGGGATCTGGGTCACTTTCATTCATTGCTAACGCTTGTTTTTTGCAGGTTCATAAGTTGCCAAAAACTGCATTTTTTATCGTCCAAATAGGGGAGGTTAAAAACCCCCGCTATTTGAATCAAAAAACTACACTTCTGGAGGTTGAAGACGACCACCGCGTCCAAGCGTGGTTCGTCAGCTCCAGCTTTGACCCTTTGACTGCATGCGTGGCTCTTTCCATGTTTCTCATTCGCTGGTCAACCAGCGTGGGCCCTAGTCAGAGAATTTGAATTCTCCTTGAATTCAGTGTGTGCTCCCTACCATCATATCATGCGCCATGAAATCTGAACCACATGATTCAATTTCCAGTTCAATCCAACGCATCACAACATGCAGCACACCATGGAACCTCAGCTCCTCACCACACAGGATTAGTATCCTTTCATATTTTCTATTTTTATTTTATTTTTATTGCAAAATTATTTAAAAATAGTTTTAAAATCAAAAAAAATTCACAAAAAATATTTTAGACTTCTAAAAATATATATTATTTTCTGAAATAAAAATATTTTATTTTTCTTCATAATTTCAATATTTTACATGATTAATTAGTATATATTTATATATTTGCTTATTAATTATTTTAATTAGTCAAAAAATCATAAAAAAAATTGTTCTTTGTGTTAAATATTGTTTATATATCATAAACTAATTTTGTACATATTTAGGATAATTTTATCATTAAGTCTTAATTATTTGTGTAATTATTTATATAATTATGTTTTAATTAACTTAAAAAATCCAAAAACAATTTCAAAAATTCCAAAAAAAATTAGTTTTGTTCTAAAATCAATTAACAAACATTTTGTACATATTCTAAACTTATTTCTAAGTTTGATCTTTTTTCATCTTTTCTTTATTTTAAAATTAATTAATCATGCATTAATTATATTTAAAATAAATCATAAAAATCCAAAAAATATGCCTTTTATTTCTTGCAATTTAAAATTCCTAGATAAATGTATAGGATGTCAAATTCATGTAAATAGGCTAGTTTACATTTCCCGCACAATCGATGTAATAGCGTAGATTTACTTTCTGCACTTTACATTTCCGCATTTTAATTTCCAGCACCCATATAAACTGCGTGTATGTAAAAGATAAAACTGAACCATCAGATCACTAACTTCAAAGATAAATATCTGAATTCAATCACAATCACATTTGCACCTCCTAGGGTAACCCCTTTTCACTCTTTTCAAAATCAAAGTCACATCTCTACTGTTTCGAGTACAAAATCGAACCTTTTGTTTATATCCGACGAATGGATAGATTTTTAAAGGGAACAAGGATAAAGACCTCCTAACTCAGGGTAGACCTCCTAGTTTGCTTGCTCAAAATCAAAACAAACAAAATTCTCATACACTGTTGTTTTTCAAAACAAATTTCCAAAAGACAATATTTTGTATACATCCAAACACGGATCATTACAAAATTAACGATCTTTTCAAAACATCTTTCGAAAGATAAACAAGCATTTGTATATATCCGCACAAGGATCATTACAAATTCTATTTGCAAAGGTATTTCAAAAACACGAGTAAAGCATTCCGAATCAATTGAAAAGTAAAGCAAATGAGCTAAGCAAACTAAAGAGCCCATGGATAACCATGGATACAAAGGGTGCTAACACCTTCCCTTTGTATAACCTACCCCCTTACCCAGAATCTCTCAAAGGTCTTTTTTCTGTTTCTTTTATAAACCTTTCCTTCATTGGATAAAATAAAAGGTCGGTGGCGACTCTGTAAACTTTTTCAAAAGAGACGCGAAAGCGTCCGATCGACAAAAAAGGAGTCAGTTCACGTATCCCACACCACGGAGGGGTATGGCCCGAAAGGACGGTCCACAGAACTGGCGACTCTGCTGGGGAATACAAATTCAAAATGTTTTCAAAAGGGGTTACCTTTAGAGTATAGATCATTTCGATGTTTTCAATTGTTTGATCTGATTGCTTTACTTTTCACAGGTTTGCTTGGGTACTTTGCTTGTGTGAAAGATTCTAACCCGAATCTCGAGATACCTTAAGTATATGACAATAGACCAAGGAAACTGTACGGCATGTACCGATACGGTTGATCTGGTAGTCATCGTTAGTGTGATACTTTGGTTTATACTGATGTCCCTTGAAAGCGATCAAGGAGTATATTAGGCTTCCGAAGTGTCATTAACACTAATTTGTCTTAGAACCTTTTAGTTGAACTTGACTTGTGGCCTATTAAGTGGCTAGCTTTGAAATTGATCGAAGCTAGTTATCCTCGAGGAATATTCTTGATCGGCCCGTCCGAGCGCCGTATTGAGATGTTGTCTCCAAGGATCATAGAACCCGAATACTATTCTAGGACAGGTTTTCAACCAACTCAACTTCAGAGGGGAGGGTATCACCTATCAACCTCATGCAAGCCTTTAAACCTAAGGCTATTGTTTGATTTGTTTTTGTGTGCCACATGTTTGCATCATAAACACATCATTTTTCACTACACATTTCAAGGATCAAAGAGTTTACTTTTGTTTTTGCAGGTAATGGCTCCCGCCACCAGAGATTACATCCGAATCAACATCTCAACGATACCGTCTGAGCTAAAAGACTTGGTGTCAGAATTCCCCAGGAATGCTCAATTCACTGAAAAGCATGGTCACCTACTCCATTTGGTTACCTCAAAGTTTGAAGAAGACATGATACGGGTCCTGTTCCAGTTCTTCGACCCTGAACATCATTGCTTCACATTTCCTGATTACCAGTTGGTACCCACTTTGGAAGAATTCTCTGAATTAATTGGATTACCAATCCGAGATCAATTACCTTTCACTGGTTTAGAAAGAAAACCAAAACCTGAAGTCATTGCTGCTGCTTTACATCTGCAAAAGTCAGAAATCAAATCCAATTGGGAAACAAAGAGTGGAGTTGAGGGTTTGCTTGCCAAATTCTTACTGGAAAAGGCTCGACTACTGCTAGAAAACAAAAGTTATCCAGCTTTTGAAGAAGTTATGGCACTTTTAATCTATGGGTTGGTTTTATTCCCAAATCCCGACCAGTTCATAAGTGTACACATCATCAACCTTTTCCTAATCCGTAACCGGTACCAACATTGCTGGGAGACATCCTACACTCTCTACACACTCGTACCATGAAGAAACGAGGAACTCTCATGTGCTGTATACCACTACTGGCTAGGTGGTTTACATGTCATCTTCCCCGATCAGTACTGAGAAATGAACAAAGAGCACAATGGTCTTACAGAATCATGTCTTTATCTCATTCAGATATCCGATGGAACAACTTCTTTCAAAGAGACATTACTATCATTGATCATTGTGGAGAATACCCTAATGTGCCACTCCTTGGCATTAAAGGAGGTATCACTTACAATCCCTCTCTAGCTCTACGCCAATTCGGATATGCAAGAAGCAACGGTCCTCATGACATGATTATCCGTGGCATTGTGTTTGATTACGAGAATGATTCTCACAGACACCGACGAAGATTCATACAGGCTTGGGACAGTGTCTATAGAATAGAAAGCAAAACTCTGGGGCAATGGAATTCTATTCCTATGGAACTTTACCTCAGATGGGTGCGTACTCATGCTCAAAAACTCATGATGCCCTATCCCGCTGTTCTACCTGTGACTATCGAATCAGAAGTCGAAGGTTACGAACCTCAAGTTATTCTACACCCGGATATGCCAACTGACTTGGAAGAGTTGCAAAAATCCTGGGTTCAACTCAAAGAGGAAAGAGACACCTTCAAAGAACACTGTCAGGACTATGAGAGAAGGCTATTCGAGCTCACCAGACAGCTTCAAGAAGAACAAAGAATCAACGCATTCCTGGGGACAAAGAAAAAGCGCCCACGGGAGACCTGAAAGATCATTTATTTTATTTTCTGTCTTGTAAGCCCAAATGAGGCAAAGAAAAAAGAATAAATTGATTAACTAACGTTTGTTGCTTCTTTAACAAATCTAGACTCTATGATCCTTGAAAACATTGCACACATGCATTCACATGCATTGCATACACATTGCATTTCATACATTGCATTTCATACATTGCATTCATATACATTGCATACACATTGCATACATGGCATCCAGTCATACACATTTCATAACAGGTTCTCATGACGGGTTTCTCATCTCTTCGCTGTTTATTTCAGTCAGAAGAGATGGAATCTGAGGCAAGCATCAAGAATCTCGAAGTACAGAATGCCCAAGTTCAAGTGGCAATTCTGGAACTGGCAAAGGGGCAACAAGAGCTGAAAGCCCTGATACTCAAGAAGAAGAAGAAGCCCAAAGAATCTGCAGGCTTGAGTCACCTGAGAAGGAAGATCAAGATCCCTGTCAAAAAGATCAAAAAGCCACCAATCCCTGAAATAGTCGGTGATGGTGAACAAGAAGGTAATCAAAGCAACCAGGGTTCTGCTAAACCCTCTCTCTCTTCAAATGAAGAAGAAGATCATTCTGGAGACGAACAGGATGATGACAAATACCAACAGTTGGAGGATCGTATGAAAGCTATGGAAATACAAAAAATACCTGGCTTAGATTTCAATGATCTGGGACTCGTGTCGGATGTTGTCATCCCTCCAAAATTCAAAGTTCCAACCTTTGCAAAGTATGATGGAGTTTCTTGTCCAAAACTACATTTGAGATCTTATGTGAGGAAGATACAACCTCATACAACAGATAACAAATTGTGGATTCACTTTTTCCAAGAAAGTCTGTCAGGTACACAACTCGAATGGTACTACCAGCTAGAAAATACCAAGGTTCATACTTGGGAAGAATTAGCTGTTGCTTTTTACAAACAGTACCAATACAATGCTGATCTTACACCCACTCGTACTCAATTGCGAGGCATGTCTATGGGACCAAAAGAAAGTTTCAAAGAGTATGCACAAAAGTGGAGAGATATGGCTGGAAGGGTTCAACCACCCTTATCTGATCGCGAACTAGTCGACATGTTCATGGGCACTTTAACTGGCCCATTCTATAGCCATCTGCTGGGAAGTTCATCATCAGGTTTCACTGACCTAATACTGACCGGAGAACGTGTCGAAAGTGGCATTCGAAATGGAAAAATTCAAGTAGGATCCTCCTCTGGTACTACAAAAAAGCCCATCAGAAATGAGGTCAATACAGCGCAAATTCAGACAAGTCACAAAAGTGATCAGCATCAATCTGTAGGGGCAGTTATGATCTCCGCATCTGCACCTCAAAAAGATCAACAGCCAAAATATACGCATCGACCAGATGCACCAAGAAGAACTTTCACCAAAATCAACATGCCAATCTCTCAGGCATTGCAGCACTTGCTAAAAGCGGATTTGATCACATTAAGGGGTCCTCCGAAGAATGTCAATACTTCTTCTCTGAATTATCGCCCTGATGCAACATGTGCCTATCATTCAAACTGTCCAGGACATGACGCAGATCACTGCTGGGCCCTGAAAAATAAAATCCAAGACATGATAGATGCTGGGGAAATTGAATTCGATCCTCCAGAAACTCCAAATGTCATCACAGCACCTATGCCAAAGCATGACAAAACTGTTAATGCTATCATAGACACAGTTTACATTTATGATGTGAACGAAGTATCAATTCCACTCCTCGAAGTCAAAAGAAAGTTCATCCAAGCTGGTTACTTTCCAGGTTGTGATCCCGACTGCTTTTATTGCTCACTTGCCAACCCAATGGTTGTGAAAATCTAAAGATGGGAATTCAAAAATACATGGATCGCCGTATCATTATGTTTGAGAGGCTCCCTTCTATGGACATGTTGGGCAAAGTCTTTGCCAACGGGATAAGAATGGAAGACGTCTCAGTGATCTCCAGCTTACCATTCAAAATCTCTACCAAGGCTCCATTCAAACTTTCTGCTACACTCAAAGTGGCATCAGTAGTCATTGCTAGACCAACTCCATTTCCATACTCCTCAGACAAAGCTGTCCCATGGGGATATGACACTAATGTTTACATTCATGGAGTTAAGCAGGATCCCTCGACTAAAGAGGACGCAACACTAACTACTTCAGCTGTAAGTAACATTGCAGGCACTAGCAAGATCACGAGAAGTGGAAGAATCTTTTCACCAGAAATTTCTCCAAATATTGCTGCTAGTCCAATCCAGGTTCCAATTCCTATTCCAGATATCAACACTCGAGGCAAAGAGCCACTGATCGAACCAGTTCAAAATCCGGTAGAAATCACTGCTGAGGATCCATCAAAGCAAGAGATGGACGAAATATTGAAAATCATCTGCAAAAGTGATTACAATATTGTCGAACAACTGGGGCATACTGCTTCAAAAATCTCAATGTTATCTCTGCTAAAATATTCAGAAGCTCATGCTAAAGCTCTAATGAAGTTCCTTCAAGCTGCGCATGTACCTCAAGAAATCCCAATCGACCAATTTGAGAATTGTGTCGCCAGTCTTACAGTGCCCAATGGTCTTGGTTTCTCTGATATGGATCTAACTCCTGCTGGAAGAAATCACAACAAGGCCCTGCACATCTCTATCGAATGCAACGGCACCACTCTGTCTCATGTGCTAATAGACAATGGTTCCTCTCTAAACGTGTTACCAAAGGTAATACTGGAAAAACTTGACTTCAAAGGAGTTGTGCTACAACCAAGTGATGTGGTTGTAAGAGCCTTCGATGGGTCAACAAGAACGGTGTACGGAGAAGTTAAGCTCCCAATCAGAGTGGGCTCTCAAACTTTCGATGTTATCTTTTCCGTAATAGACGTTCTTCCAACATACTCCTGTTTACTAGGACGCCCTTGGATACATGGGGCAAACGCTGTAACTTCTACCCTGCATCAGAAGTTAAAATACCCAGTAAAAGGAAAGGTTGTCACAGTCTATGGCGAAGAAGAATATATGGTCAGTCACTTGAGCAACGACAAGTATGTTGAGATGGAGGGCGAATCCATCGAAACTCCGTATCAAGCTTTTGAGGTTGTATCTCCAGATATCTCTACCACCAAGCATATTCCTGCTACTCCAGCTACAACTATGGCTTCTCTCAAAGATGCCAAAGCCATGATTGAACAGGGTGATCGCACAGTATGGGGACAACTCCCTGATATACCCTACAAGTCCGACAAGCTAGGTCTGGGCTATAATGGTGAAAATCAAAAGAATGATCAAAATCCTCGCTCTGAAGGGTTAATATCACACTTCGCCAGCCAAGAAGTAAACGCCATTGATGATGAAGGGACATACTTGAACCACATCATTCAGCCATATCCAGACGAAATTCCACCCATTACCATGGGAATGTGGGATGCTGTGGGAGGACCAAATGACGGTTACAACTACCAGTATATCACACCTCAGAATTCTTACATTGCTCTGGAAGATCTTACTCCAACAGAAGAGGGTAATCAAAATGACGGAAGTATCACAAGTCCCGTCACTCAGCAATATCAAAATCCACCCAAAGAAGTATGGGACACGCTAGGAGAACCCAGCGGCAAATACGACTATATGGTGAAATATTCCGCTCCTCCGAGCTTTTCAACTCCCATCAAAGACATTGTCCCGACTGGATGGGACGAACAGTACGACGACAACTTCGCTCTTGAAGAAGCCAGGAAGATGCCAAACAACGAAGGTTATTTTCTGTCACAGTACACTCCTTATCAGGATGCACAAGTCTCTATTCAAAACATCATTCCTACTGCATGGGACGGCCTTATCGAGCATCTCGCTCAGCCAATAGAGGGACCTCCACCTGGATTCTCATATCCAACAAATCATCCAACTTATCCTGAGGAATTACCTACGCATTTTCCCACTAGCGGAATCAATGCTACGGAAGACGAAAAGAACAACTGCAACTGGAACAGCTGGGTGCTCCCTGCTAACAACGGTGGATTGAACAACTGGAAAGCAGAGGATGTGATCTCCTTTGATCAGGAGTAAATGCCATTTCCTGTTTTCTTTGTGTATATTGTGCAAAGATAAAAGTGGTTCCTGAACAATCGAACCATGAGCTTGGAAGCCGTGTGCCTTAGCACAACGGTCCTTCTATAAAAAGGGTTTGTCATATCATGATTATGTGCATTCAACAAAATCATGGGATGCTTGCATGTTCAAAATTTTGTGATCCTTTTTCTTTCTTTATTCACTTTCAAATAGCTATGTTTTTCTCTTCATACACACTCACATATCTACCATGCAGATTCACATACACGCTGGATCCAGTCAATAACGACTCTGCTATTGCCCGTCATGACTTTGAAAATCCGATCTACCAAACTGAGGACGAAAGTGAGGAAGATTGTGAAGTGCCAAGAGAAATTGCAAGACTTCTAGAACAAGAAGAAAAAGCCATACAGCCTCATGAGGAGCCGATTGAGGTCATCAACTTGGGCAGTGACGAAGAAAAGAAAGAGGTCAGAATTGGGGCTGACTTAGAAAACAGTGTCAAGCAAAGACTGATTCAATTGTTGCAAGACTACGCCGAGATATTCGCCTGGTCTTATCAAGATATGCCTGGCCTTGACACGGACATTGTAGTTCATCGCCTGCCAATCAAAGAAGGAAGCACTCCGGTCAAACAGAGACTGCGAAGGAGTAAGCCTGATATGTCAAAAAAGATCAAAGACGAGGTTGAAAAACAATTCAATGCCGGATTCCTAAAAGTTGTAAGTTATCCTCCTTGGATAGCTAACATCGTGCCTGTACCCAAAAAAGACGGGAAAGTCAGAATGTGTGTAGACTACAGAGATCTGAACCGGGCAAGCCCTAAAGATGATTTCCCTTTACCGCACATCGATGTACTAGTTGACAATACCGCACAATGCAAGGTATTCTCCTTTATGGACGGATTCTCAGGGTACAATCAAATCAAGATGGCACCCGAAGACATGGAAAAAACAACCTTCACAACTCCCTGGGGAACCTTTTGTTACAAAGTAATGCCCTTTGGTCTAAAAAATGCTGGAGCTACCTACCAACGAGCAATGGTAACACTATTTCATGATATGATTCATCAGGAAATAGAGGTGTATGTCGATGACATGATCGCAAAATCCAACACCGAAGAAGAACATTTGAGTCATTTACACAAGCTGTTTGACAGACTCAAGAAATACAGATTGCGACTGAACCCGAACAAGTGTACCTTTGGAGTAAGATCCGGTAAACTCTTAGGTTTCATCGTCAGCAGTAAAGGTATTGAGGTTGATCCTGCCAAGGTCAAAGCCATTCAAGAAATGCCTATACCCCGTACCGAGAAACAAGTCAGAGGATTCTTGGGACGTCTAAACTACATAGCCAGATTCATTGCCCATATGACTCCTACTTGTGTGCCAATCTTCAAATTACTGAAGAAAGATCAAGTGGAAAGATGGAATGACAAATGCCAGTTAGCCTTTGATAAAATCAAAGAATACCTTCAAAAACCGCCAATCTTGTTACCTCCTGTGGAAGGCAGACCTCTGATAATGTACCTAACTGTGTTAGAAGATTCAATGGGGTGTGTACTCGGACAACATGACGATTCCGGTCGAAAGGAGCACGCAATCTACTATCTTAGCAAAAAGTTTACCGATTGTGAAACAAGATACTCACTACTCGAAAAAACTTGCTGTGCCTTAGCATGGGCGGCTCGCCGACTAAGACAGTATATGCTAAATCACACCACTTTCCTGATCTCCAAGATGGATCCAATCAAATACGTGTTCGAAAAACCTGCTCTCTCTGGAAGGATTGCAAGATGGCAAATGATCCTAACAGAATATGACATTCAATACACTTCGCAAAAAGCAATCAAAGGAAGTGTGGTAGCTGATCATTTAGCTCATCAAGCAGTAGATGATTATCAGGCATTGAACTTTGACTTCCCAGACGAAGACATTATGCTAGTCAATGACTACAAACAACCAGGATCCCGATGGACTATGGTTTTTGACGGAGCTTCTAATGCGCTCGGCAATGGCATCGGAGCTGTGATCATTTCCCCCACAGGAGGTCATACACCCTTCACCGCCAGATTGTGTTTCAATTGCACCAACAATATAGCCGAATACGAAGCATGCATTCTGGGTCTCAAAGCTGCAATTGATCTAAAAATCAAATTCCTTGAAGTCTACGGAGACTCGGCCTTGGTAATCTACCAAGTCAAAGGGGAATGGGACACAAAGCACCCAAATCTAATTCCATACAAAGAACATGTGTTGAGTTTGATTCCTTACTTCGAGGAGATCACTTTCGAACACATCCCACGCGAAGAAAATCAACTAGCTGATGCCTTAGCTACCATGTCATCCATGTTCAAAGTCAATTGGGACGACGAAGCTCCTATGATCACCATTTACAGGCAAGACGAACCAGCCTATTGCAATGAGATCGATACCAAACAAATGGAAGACAAATCATGGTTCCATGAAATACAAAGGTATCTCGAAACCCAGGAGTACCCTGAAGGGGCATCTATTAACGACAGAAAGTTTCTAAGGAGATTTGCCTCCAAATTCTTCCTAAGCAATGGAACTTTGTACAAACGCAACCATGACTCGACTTTACTTCGTTGCGTAAACAAGAAGGAAGCAGAACAAATCATGGAAGACATACACAATGGTACCTTCGGTACTCATTCCAACGGACATACAATGGCTAAAAAGATCTTGAGAGCAGGTTACTACTGGTCTACCATGGAGACAGATTGCCATCATCATTCCAAAACTTGTCACAAATGCCAGATATATGCCGACAAAGTGCATGTACCTCCAGTTCCATTAAACGTTCTGACGGCTCCTTGGCCTTTCGCAATGTGGGGTATTGATATGATTGGAGAAATCAAACCTACTGCTTCCAACGGACATCGCTTTATCCTGGTCGCTATTGACTACTTCACAAAGTGGGTAGAGGCAGCTTCATATGCTTCTGTCACCAAGAATGTGGTAGCCAGGTTTATCAAGCACAATCTCATTTGTCGGTACGGCATCCCCGAAAGGATCATCACTGACAATGGCACGAATCTAAACAACAAAATGATTACTGAACTCTGCACGCAGTTCCAGATCAAACATCATAATTCTTCTCCTTATCGACCAAAGATGAACGGCGCTGTCGAAGCCGCCAACAAAAACATCAAGAAAATCATACAAAAGATGACAGTAACCTACAAAGACTGGCATGAGATGTTACCTTTTGCTCTTCATGGTTATCGCACATCTGCGCGTACTTCAACAGGGGCAACTCCATTCTCGTTAGTCTACGGTATGGAAGCAGTTCTCCCAATCGAAATCCAGATTCCTTCCTTAAGGATCATGAAAGAAGCCGATCTAGACGAAGACGATTGGATTCAAACTCGATTCGACCAAATACACTTGATCGATGAGAAAAGACTTGCAGCTATCTGTCATGGCCAGCTATACCAAAAGCGCATGATCAAAGCATTCAACAAGAAAGTCAAAAGTCAAGCATACCAAACTGGTGGCTTGGTTATCAAACGCATCATCTTACCACAAGGTGATCCCAGAGGCAAATGGACCCCCACCTACGAGGGACCATTCATAATCAAGAAAATATTCTCCGGCGGTGCCATGTTGCTTACCACCATGGATGGCGAGGATTTCCCACACCCTGTGAATGCGGACATAGTCAAAAAGTACTTTGCTTAAAAAAAAAAAAATATATATATACAGCTCGCTAAGTTGAAAACCTGAAAGGGCAACTTAGGCAAAAATGAGCGTCTCGGTGGATTGAAAACCCGAAAGGGCGATCCAGGCAAAAATTAGAGACAAAACAAATACAATCCCGGTAGGCTGAAAACCTGAAAGGGCAGCCTAGGCAAAAATTAGGGAATAAAGCATACAACTATGTCCCGCTCAGCTGCCTACTCACCGACAAGGTTCAACACCTCAAAGACACCGATCAGTCCAATCACTTTCTTCCAACAAGTGAGGGATGAGATGCTCGAAGACAGATTGGCAATAGCAGAATTGAAACTTGACTGGATCGTTCTCACATAGCTATTTCTTTTCATAAATACTTTTCAAAACTTTCTGACAATTTCCTACTTCTAGGATTGTTGTCTCCCTATACTAATCCGCCTATCACGGCACCTTTTCAAAAATCAATGCAGCTTATAACTAACATTTTCATTTTTTCTGTTTTGAATACGCGAGCATCCCAATGATATTTTGAATGAACATATGCATTTGAATATGATTGATGTTTACCAGGAAAAACAGGAATAGCATTCCGGACATGTCCCAATTATTTGGACATTATCCTAAACCAGCATCAGAAGGAAGTTTCCCCAATGGAGACACATTCCTCAACAAATCCCTCAAAAAGATTTTTCTTTCGAAAGAAGTCTTATTCCCCAGCAGGGTTGTTCCAGATTACTGTCTTCAGAAGGTGTGATCTCCGCACCCAAACTTGGTCAGATAGTGCATCGGAGGATTATGCATCTTCCTCATTCCCACTCCAAAGGGCGTCACAGTCCGAACTCTCAAAACTACTGTTCATCCCCGAGCAGTAATCAAAGATCCTTCAATAGAACATCCTGGTTCTCAAAGAATTTCCCCAACCCAGGGTACTCAAGCGAGACAGAAGATCATCAACAACCACGATGCCTTCACTTCCAAATGGCTAGCAGGGATTTATTTTCCCAATCACAATGCCTTCATTTCTTGACGACTAAGCTGGGATTTATTTTCCCAATCAGGAGCTTGACACGCTCTAAGCTGCATAAACCATGCATCACATTCACACTCATATTCACATTCACAATCATGCATC
This sequence comes from Vicia villosa, assembly GCF_029867415.1. Classification (NCBI taxonomy): domain Eukaryota; kingdom Viridiplantae; phylum Streptophyta; class Magnoliopsida; order Fabales; family Fabaceae; genus Vicia; species Vicia villosa. The sequence goes on from NC_081182.1 coordinate 174,833,438, forward strand.
ATACGCATATTCATACACAACATAACTTGCATATTTTCTCCTCTAGCTCGAGGATCTCATATCATACATGCATCATAGACATCGCATATTATTAACTTGATTTTTCAGGTAGACAGATGTCTTCAGCAAAGATGTTCTCACTCACATGCAGTGTTCATCCTGAATCTTATTCAGACAAGCAGTCCTTTCAGATACAATCAAACCAAAGATTCACTCTGAAGAACTCTCATTCTCAACTCATTTATCATCTAACATTGCTAGTCTAAGGCGATACCTCCGACGGTTCCAGAACGATCTAGCATTTCAGATCTAAGGCGATACCTCCGACGGTTCCAGAACGATCTAGCATTTCAGATCTAAGGCGATACCTCCGACGGTTCCAGAACGATCTAGCATTTCAGATCTAAGGCGAAACCTCAGACGGTTCCAAAACGATCTAGCATTTCAGATCTAAAGCGATACCTCAGACGGTTCCAGGACGATCTAGCATTACAGATCTAAGGCGGTACCTCAGACGGTTCCAGAATGATCTAGCATTACAGATCCAAGGCGATACCTCAAACGGTTCCAGAACGATCTAACATTGCAGATCTAAGGCGATACCTCCGACGGTTCCAGAACGATCTAGCATTTCAGATCTAAGGCGATACCTCAAACGGTTCCAGAACGATCTAACATTGCAGATCTAAGGCGATACCTCCGACGGTTCCAGAACGATCTAGCATTTCAGATCTAAGGCGATACCTCCGACGGTTCCAGAACGATCTAGCATTTCAGATCTAAGGCGATACCTCCGACGGTTCCAGAACGATCTAGCATTTCAGATCTAAGGCGAAACCTCAGACGGTTCCAGAACGATCTAGCATTGCAGATCTAAGACGATACCTCCGACGGTTCCAGAACGATCTAGCATTTCAGATCTAAGGCGATACCTCCGACGGTTCCAGAACGATCTAGCATTTCAGATCTAAGGCGAAACCTCAGACGGTTCCAGAACGATCTAACATTGCAGATCTAAAGTGATACCTCAAACGGTTCCACAATGATCAACTTTCAAATCCTTCATCAAGATATAATCAACAGATTCATTCTGATGAACAAACCATCAACACATTGTCCAGGTGGCATCCGAAAGCCCATCTCAGGTAATGTTTCAATCTGCCAACAACATTTCACAGACAACATTCAAATGCAACTTCCAACATCTCTGCTGATCAAGGTAAGTGCAAATTTTCAGGGCATCTATTTATTCAATCATCTTCTACCCTCAGATTTCAGACAATCTCTTCAGGTTTAAGAAGATTGAATAGGGGCAACTGTTATACCCCAAAATTTGCCCGCATCTTTTTTAAGAAAACTTCAATCTGAAAATTAAGAGTTTCATATAATCATGGATTTTTATTTCAAATATCCTAGCATATGAAGTACTTAAATTTCAGAAATTTCTCTTACACAGTAACTTGGCTAACAGTGGAATTTATTCTTACGCAAACGCCAAATGCTGTTCATTACACCACAAATACTATTTATTTTACAGATAAATAGTACTAACACAGTTCATGCAGGGTTAAATCTTTTTGCAGGCGCAAAAGCAGGAAACTCACACTGTACTGGTAACAATTGTTTTTGGTTTCCCACTAACTTTTGAACTATATTCCATTATTTTCAAAATCTTTTCAAATCTCTTCTTTCCAATTCAAATCTCAACTTTATTCTACACATCTCTCTTTTCCCAACAATATCATACACTTTCTTTCAAATCTCACTTCCACTCAAAATTTCCATTTGTACGGAATCACATCATTCCCCAACGTCTCTTTCCTTCTTTCCATTCTATAAATACCTCTCATTTTCTTCCATAAAATCTCACATCAAATTCCAATTCATCTTTCAAATTCCTATCTCATATCTATTTTCTCTTCTTCCCTAACAAGAATGGCAAAGTGGATAGAGACACTGTTTCTTACAGTCATCACCATTGCTACGGTGATCATGACTTTCTTCTGCCTACACAGTCCTGAGGAGTGTGGACCTGCAATGGTTATGCTCCCAATCATCTACATGTTATTGATCATAGCATGGTTCATCAACCGTCATTTTTAAAATTTGTCGTGTTTCTTATTTTCTTAAACGTACCGTCTATTCGTCGTACTGTTCAATAGTATGTAATATTTATACTGTCAGTATTAAATGTTGTACTATTTGTCATAATATTGCTTAATTACTAAGATAATATTTTGTGTGTTTCTGCCAGTCAAATATTTCTATTTCTGTGCATTTAACAATTTTCAGATTATTATCGGTAATTTTACCCGCATACTGTAAATATCTGTTATTATGTTTCTGTTTTCTAACAAGTCATGTAAATAAATTTTCATGCTTCACACCAAACAAAAACAAAAATAACAACAAAAAAAGAAAATTAACTTTGACAGTTGATTTTTCACTTTAACTGCTGCTTCAGTACACGAACAGTCAGTTGACAGACAAACTGCAGACAGTACAATTCACAGTGATTTGTACAATCAATCAAATCAATCATTCACAATTCAAATTTCCAAGATTTTTGTGTTAGAAGTCTTCTGAATATCACATGATTAGCAGAAACTCAACACTGCACAAAAATCAGGTACGCTTAACTGCCTCCTATACAGACAGTCCCTAATCAGGGTTTTTCTTGTTTTAACAGGAGCAACAAGTTTTGAGAGCTCAAATGGATTTCATATACATCCATACATCTCAAAGTACCATCATACAAATTTTCAAACTTCAATTCACTCAGACGCACCGTCAGCAGCTCAAACAGTCAACAGACGACCCGTTTGACCAAAAAAGTCAACTGACAGTCAAAAATGAAATTTTTTGTCAAAGTCCATATTTTGTCAAAGGATTCAACATTTGATCATTGGATGATCACAATTCATCAAGGAAAGATCAAAAATCAACAAAACCCTAAGATTCAAAATTAGGGTTTTTGCCTGAAAAGTCAACTCAACTTTGACTGATCATAACTCTCTCATCCTTCATCCAAAAAATGTCAACCAAAGCTCATTTTGAAGGAAATTCAATTATCTTTCAAATGCAATTGATCCCATGGTCATAGCATTCACCATTTGAAAAATATGGCCAAAGACATTACAGGTCATTTTCAAAGTCAACAAAAAGACACTTTTTTCAAATGGACACACAAGGAGAACCAAAAATCATTTTGATATGAGACCAAAGACATTGGTTAGAGGACTCTTTGAGGTTTCCAAAAAGTGCAAGATCTCCTTCATATGACAAAAATTGAAGGATTTACACCTTGTTGAAGTTGGCTAAATTTTGGGAAAATGCATGAAATCAACATTGCTCAAAAATGTTTTTTTTCCAAAAGATGCCAAGTTTTTATGGTCCAAACATCTTTGCCATGTTACTATGGGCCTCCCACGACCAAGATTAAGCCCATATCTTTATTGGCCATTTTTTGCATAATTTTATCTTACTTTAAGATTAAAATTAAAAAGAAAATGCATGGATAATTGATGGCTTGATCTCCAAGTATGACACACCTCCAAAGTCTTCATTTTTCTGCAGAAAATTGATGCCCAAGACAAGTGCATTGAATAGAAGAAGACTTGGTCAACAATTCAAAGATTTTTAATATTTTAAAAATCAAATTTTCAACAAGAGCAATCAAAGCTTCTTGCTTCACTTCCAAGCAGCCTTTTGGCTATAAAAGGAGTAGCATACTTCAGCAACAAGGGGAGACACGAAGAGATAGCAAGAGTATAGCAGAGAAATCTCACAAAAATTCTCAAAATTTCCATATACTTTGTAATTTTCAAATTCTATATTCCAAGCAATATTAATACAAACAATCATTTCCAATCATCTTCTCAAGCAACATAGAGTAAGATTGAACTCCTAATACAGTCCCATGAGAGTCGTATCATGTGCATAGAGCTCTTCATGTACATATGCAATTGATTTTCGTTTTCTTAGATATAATCAATTTCCATGTAAACTAACCATCCTAATGTGTTCATGAGGTCCTATAGGAGTGATCTGGGCTTTAACATGTGAGCTTCCACGTGAGAATCACCTCATGCCATTGACAAATGCATATAAGTGTTCAAACTTTGATATCTTCGAATCCCTAGCTACAGACCTCAAACCACAAAACTAATGCTATATTTGGACTCAGGGCATCCTAATTAGGGGATCTGGGTCACTTTCATTCATTCTTAACGTTTGTTTTTTGCAGGTTGTGAAGTTACCAAAAGCTGCATTTTTATCGTTAAAAATAGGGGAGGTTAAAAACCCCCGCTATTTGAGTCCAAAAACCAGACTTCTGGAGGTTGAAGACGACCACGCGTCCCAGCGTGGTTCGTCAGCCCAGCCTTGACTTTTCTGCATGCATGCGTGGCTCATCCCACGCTTCTCATTCGCTGGTCAGCCAGCGTGGGTCCCAGAGTGGACTTTGAAAATTCCATTAATCACACGCACTGATTACCATGTTATTATGATGCAACCTCAAGATCTGAGCCCTTGGATCACTTCAACCTTTAATCCAACGCATCAGACACGCATGCACACCATGGAGCCTCAGCTCCTCACCACACTGAATCAGTATCCTTTCTATTTTTATTTTATTTTCTATTTTATTTTAATTTCTTTGTTAAATTAATTAAAAATAGTTAAAAAATCCCAAAAATTCAACAAAAAGTATTTTAAACTTCTAAAATAATTAATTATTTTCTGAAACAAAAATATTTTATTTTTCTTCAAAATTTCAATATTTTACATAATTAATTAGTATGTATTTATATATTTGCTTATTAATTATTTTAATTAGTCAAAAAATCATAAAAAAAATTGTTCTTTGTGTTAAATATTGTTTATATATCATAAACTAATTTTGTACATATTTAGGATAATTTTATCATTAAGTTTTAATTATTTGTGTAATTATTTATATAATTATGTTTTAATTAACTTAAAAAATCCAAAAAAACAATTTCAAAAAATTCCAAAAAATTAGTTTTGTTCTAAAATCAGTTAACAAACATTTTGTACATATTCTAAGCTTATTTTCTAAGTTTGATCATTTTTTCATCTTTTCTTTATTTTAAAATTAATTAATCATGCATTAATTATATTTAAAATAAATCACAAAAATACAAAAATATGCCTTTTATTTCTTGCAATTTAAAATTCCTAGATAAATGTATAGGATGTCAAATTCATGTAAATAGGCTAGTTTACATTTCCCGCACAATCGATGTAATAGCGTAGATTTACTTTCTGCACTTTACATTTCCGCATTTTAATTTCCAGCACCCATATAAACTGCGTGTATGTCAAAGATAAAACTGAACCGTCAGATCACTAACTTCAAAGATAAATATCTGAATTCAATCACAATCACATTTGCACCTCCTAGGGTAACCCCTTTTCACTCTTTTCAAAATCAAAGTTACATTTCTACTATTTCGAGTACAAAATCGAACCTTTTGTTTATATCCGACGAATGGATAGATTTTTAAAGGGAACAAGGATAAAGACCTCCTAACTCAGGGTAGACCTCCTAGTTTGCTTGCTCAAAATCAAAACAAACAAAATTCTCATACACTGTTGTTTTTTTTAAAAACGAATTTTCCAAAAGACAATATTTTGTATACATCCAAACACGGATCATTACAAAATTAACGATCTTTTCAAAACATCTTTCGAAAGATAAACAAGCATTTGTATATATCCGCACAAGGATCATTACAAATTCTATTTGCAAAGGTATTTCAAAAACACAGGTAAAGCATTCCGAATCAATTGAAAAGTAAAGCAAATGAGCTAAGCAAACTAAAGAGCCCATGGATAACCATGGATACAAAGGGTGCTAACACCTTCCCTTTGTATAACCTACCCCCTTACCCAGAATCTCTCAAAGGTCTTTTTTCTGTTTCTTTTATAAACCTTTCCTTCATTGGATAAAATAAAAGGTCGGTGGCGACTCTGTAAACTTTTTTCAAAAAGTGACGCGAAAGCGTCCGATCGACAAAAAAGAGTCAGTTCACGTATCCCACCCACGGGAGGGGTATGGCCCGAAAGGACGGTCCACAGGGATCAAGCGCACTTGTATGTTCTGCACAATGAGATTGAGGTTGAGCCGTATGTTGAAATGCACAAGGTTGTTCTTCGAGATTTAAATCCGAATAGAAATGAGAATCGGGTAGTACGAGAGCACAATCGAAGTTTCATACCGTGGTTTAGGGAACATATTTATTCAAAGTATCGTTCAGATCCTGCTTCAGTAACAGAAAGGTTGAGATGTTTAGCATATGGTCCAAGTATAATTGTGTTTTCTTATAGCGCATACGCAATTAATGGATACACATTTTATACCAAAGAAAGGATGATAAAAGTACTATGCAAAATAGTGGTGTTACCTTGGTAGCTGAAGCAATGCACATATCAAGTGCGAATGACTTAAATCCGAAATTTGCAAATTTGTCATATTTTGGGGTTATCGAGCGCATTTTGGTGTTTGATTACGCGAAGTTTCAGATTCCTGTATTTGGTTGCAAGTGGGTTGAAAATAATAGTGGCATACGAATGGATAAGTCAGGATTTTTGCAAGTGGATCTCAATAGGGTGGGGTACAAAGATGAGCCAGTGGGGGGTCACAACAAGTGACGCAGCAAGTTCGTAGCGTACCACCCAAGGGTCCTCCGAAGCCAGCGGCAAAAAAAGGTGGTGCTTTTGTGCCTCGATACCGGATGACGCTCGGAACACTTGTTGATATGTCTGATTTGAAGGATGGTGCTTTCCGTGAAATCAATATGGATGAAGGTATCTTTGGTATTGAATTCATGTCAAATATTGCACTAGATGACTTGGAAGAGATTCTTACACATGAACAACTAGGCGTAGCTAATATGCACTCATACATCCGGTAATATTCACTCATCCGATATATTATTTAATTAGTCGAACAATTTATTTACACATTTCAATGAAAATAATCTAATGTTTATTATGTTTTTATTTAAGGTTGTTGTATGACAGAGTGTTGCGCGGGACTGCATTGTCAAACAAATTCCGTTTCGTGTCTTCCGCCCATTGCAGCGGAATGACAATTGCTACGGAACCGGAATCAGTTAGACAGCTCTTAGTCGATAGATTCCTGTCCACCGGCAATACAGAAAGTCTGATTCTTTAGGCGTATAATTCCCGACCAGTAGGGTTAGTTTCTCATTCTTGGTTCATCTAATCTTTGTTTCTTTTGCATAGCAAAATTTTTATATAACCTATTGGTATAAGAGAAGTGGTATATTTTCTGAATTCGGTAGATGGTGAGTGCACCAATTATCCGGCTATGAAGACAATGATTGATACGTAAGTGGGATCGTTCTAAATATTCGTGTATATTTATATATTTAATTATTTGTGAGATTGATCTAAATATATGCTTTTATATTTTTATTAGATCAATACAAGTGTTTCGAAGTCAACGAGACGCACAGGTATCCCGGACTAAATCAAACAACATTACTTGGATCAAAGTGGAGGTACATTATTTTTCACAATTTTGCTTATAATATTTATGCTACTTGATAAAACAAGACAACTATAAAATCTTATTTGTTTTTCTATGTAGTGTCCGATACAGCGAAACAATTCAAATTGCGGATACTATGTTTTGAGGTTTATGAAAGAAATCATTCAAGCGAATCAATTAGAGATTCCAATCACGGTATAAATTTAAAACTTAAGATAATTTCTTATAATTTATTACATTTAACTAAATCATTCATATTATGTTTTGGTTCTGTAGTACTTTGACGACTTCTATGCTGCTTCTTACCCGAGACTTAAGTTGGAAGAAATCAAAGAGGATTTGTGTCAATTTTATATTCAGCAACTATTCATATAGGTATGAATACATTATTGTGTGAACAGTTTTATGAATACATTATTTTGATAATGACTTTGTGTTTGAGTTTCTTTGGTGGATGTTGGTTCATGTTTGTTTTTGTTGTTGTTGAGCCTTTAATTGACCGTGTTGTTCTGTTCATACTTTGCAGGACCAGGCCGGGAAACGATAAAACTTTTGAAGTATAATATTATAGTACTCTAGGATGGTTACTAACTTTGTTCATACTCTTGCCAATATTTGAAGTATAATATTGTTGATGTTACTGATTTAGTTTGTTTGACATGAGTTAGTTACATGTGAAACTTTCTGTATATATATCATACTTTACATGATTTAGTTTGTTTGACAGGAACTATAATGATGTATATATATAATTTTGGATATTATAATCGTATTATATTAGTATATATATATTGTCCCACCTATGGTTCAAAATATATCGTCAAAAATATATTACAGGTCGAAAATATCACAGGTTGTAAATATATTACAGGTCGAAAATATTACAGGTCGAACTGGGAGGCTTAAATTACAGGTTGCACTTTAAACTACCTCATTTACCAACGACAACGCTTTTAAAAAACGCTCTTAAAGGGCCACCTACTAAAGCGCTTTATTACTAAAAGCGCTGCCTAAGATTAAAAAAAAAGCATAAAAAAAAAACGCAACCTACGAAAGCGCTTTTGGAAAAGCGCTCTTATAGGGGGGCTACCAGAGCACTTTTTCCAGAAAAAGCGCTCTGATAGGGGGGGCTACCAGAGCGCTTTTTCCAGAAAAAGCGCTCTGATAGGGGGGCTACCAGAGCGCTTTTTCTAGAAAAAGCGCTCTGATAGGGGGGGCTACCAGAGCGCTTTTATGGAAAAAGCGCTCTTATAGGGGGGGCTACCAGAGCGCTTTTCTAGAAAAGCGCTCTTATAGGGGGGCTACCAGAGCGCTTTCAAAAGCGTTTTTGTTACCTACGGCAGCGTTGGCTTTGGCAGCGCTTTAGTAGCCCAAAAAAGCGCTTTGGTAGCCCTTTTCCGTAGTAGTGCAACCTTAAGCTTTAGATTTTTGAATTTGCTATCTCCTTCGCTTCTCAACCAAACTTAATGATGTAAACATGGATTTTGCTCGTTTTTGAACAAGGATCATGATGGTATCCTTTGATTTTATTTATTTTCAGTATAATTCAAAATTCACACGCATGAACACTAAGAACCCTAAAACTGAATTTTAACGTGAAATACTATATATGCATGATATGATGAAATTGACTGAGGGTTAATGATCCTCTCAGGTGCAGAAACTTCTTGGTATAACAAGTTTTGATTTATGAAATAGGAATCATAGAGTTTGAAGTTTATGAAACTTACCTCTGAAATGAAGATCGAGCCCTGATCAAAGGGTGCTACGGAGTTGTTGTAACGATCTCAAAAGCTTTAGTGATCCCCTAGGAAGGTGTTGAGATGCTTAGTTTGGGTTAGAACTCCCTAGAACTTCTTGCTCGACCTCAACTGATATGGCTCCAAGTGAGAGGTGAAGATGATGATCCTCCACGTACAGAGGTGTTCCAGGTGTTTGGATCACCTCTAAATACCTCCTTTGATGTGTTTGAATACTTACTTTCAAAGGAAGAGCTTTGGTTTGAAGAATCCGAGTCTTCTTACCAAAGAACCTTTGAAAAACCTAAGTATGAAGGGAGAAGAGAGAAAGCAAGATTTCTGTTGCTTTGGTGTGATTAATATGAAGGATGACACTTCTATTTATAGGCAAAAGGTTCAGAGCATTTGGATGTATAGAGCTTGCTTAGTGAAGTAAGTTTGGTTTCTTAAGCATGAAGAAATTCAAAGAATATCAAGATGTGATCATTGCATTTTCGAGCTAGCTCCCTATCCATTGATCTCTTGTGATCTTAGGGAACATTTCTAATGCAGAGTGTGATCCAATTGGTTGGTGAGAAGATTCCTTTGGTGATTCATCCATTTGCCATAAATTCCCAAATGTAATAATTACATAATCACATGTTCTTATTTTGAGAATATTCTCCAATCCTCATGCCATGGTGAAAATGAATGCATGGCATCTTTTCTTATGTGTTATGGGTCGTGTAGCATCCATTGGTGAAGTCATTTGCACAATTTTGCAAATTTCAAAATGGTACATGACCTATAATTTCACTTCATGAGGCCAACTTTGAACAAACATAACTCTTAGCTGAAAATGAATTTAGAGAAGGTTGAGCACAATTTGGAAAGCTCTTAACATGTACTTCAATTCATTAGTTTAAGGTTTCTTCAGAATCATTTGGGAAATTTGTGAAAAAAGGGCCTAAAGTTGGAAGAAAACTAGGTTAAAAAACACAGAATTTTTCTAAGTTTTTATGACCTATAACTTCCAAAGCCTAAATCTCTCAAATGATTGATCTCTTGAAAAAAGTTGCTATGTAAGAAGTTGTTTTATTTGATGAGATCTACAACTTTCATGTTGGAAGTTTTTTGAGTTGTGTAGGTGAAATTTTGAGATCCATGAATTAGGTCAAAATGCACTTGTTTGACTTTTTGTTGACTTTTTGATCCTTGATGATTTTTCTTGATTTTCTTTGGCCAAATGACTTCAATAATCATATATTGATTATATTGGTCCTTAAAAGTCATGGTTTGACCAAAAACCTTAAAAGTCAAAGGTGATCTTGTACAGTTGACTTTTTCCAAATGAAGTGAAAATTTTGGACTTTTATGTTGAATCAAGCTCTCCTCCTTAAATGGATGATATGAATGGATTATATTGAGGTAATAAAAGCTTTTGAGTCATGTTTTGAGTTATGGACCCATGTCTTGATAAAAAGTCAACTGTCCAGGTAAATTAGGTCAAAAACCCTAATTATCAACCAGGTGGGATTGATGACTATAGATCTTGAATTGAAGTACAATGCCCAATAGATGTTGTCATATGGATCATTTGAAGATAATTTAAGCCTTTGAGTGATTCCCTGGAGCCTTTTAGGATTTCCCAAATGTGGTCCCTGATTGCAGTCCTTGATGGGCTCAAAACCCTAGATAAGTGAACTAAGCAAACCTGAGTCTTGATAACTGGTGTCTAATCAATCATAGGTAAATGAATGAATCATTTGAGTCATGTGATTGTATTAGAGGTTATTCTCTTGTTGATTGATCCTTTGCCTGAGCTCTTCTATCTTTGAACATCCTCGATTAAGTATCAGATGAATAGGTGACTGCTCTGAGTACCTATCTTGAGTTTGATGAGATGTTTGGAGGTATGACATCTCAGGGGGGGTCAAAATTAGGGTATGAAAAGAGCAAGCTTTGATAAGTTCTTAAAGAGAATATGTATCAGAACATATGAGAGATAAGAATGTATTAGAGCATATTCTTCCACGAGAATATCATAGCATTCTTTCTTCTTGCTTCTGATCTTGAAGCTTCACATCACTAAGCTTGATTCAAAATCCAAGAACATGTTTCTTTATAGAATTGCTTTTCCCCGTGTATTTGCTTCTCATGTTGAACTTTTTTAGAATATCTTCAATCCTGCAAAAAATCTCAAAGACATAGAACTTGCAATTAATGTTAGGAATGTTGAGACTTAATCCCATTAACTGATATGATAAACCAAATCAATTATCATGTTTCTCCCCCTTTTTGTCATAACATCAAAAAGCATTTAAAAGATTCAGATGAAAAAACAATATGAGTGAAGAAGACAATATTTCATTGATTCAACAAAATATCAGAAGATACAAAAAGATAGAAGCAGATGCAAGAAACAGATGCAAGAATAAAAAAAAACTAAGACCAAAGGACTACGACTAGCCTAGCTTAGAAACTATCTTGGCCAAAAGGTTTTGAATCTCAGAAGTGCTTTCAGTCTACGTCCTCATGAATGAGCGAAACTCATTGTGAGTATCTTCATGCTAATCCAAACGAGAAGCAAGATCAGCTTGATTCTTTTGAAGAGCCTTCATGGCGTTCACCAGAACAGAAGGTTCCTCAGAAGAAGCTTCACAACTATCGTTCAAGGGAGTAGCATGCTCAACAGCAGCATCAATCATGAGAACATCATATTGATTTTCCTGAACAGGAAGTTTCTCAGTGTGGTGTCGTTTTCTTTACCTCCCCGTTTCACTTGGGAGGATGGCACGCTAAACCCTTCACGCGAAATTTGGAAGGAGAATGCGCCCGTGGTGGGATGAATTTTGTTTCAGTTCTTCCTACGATATCACACGAACTTTCTTATTGGTCCTACGAGTAGGAAAGGGAAAAAAAGATCTCAACTAAACCCTAGGAGTTTGCTAAGTGTGGGGATTTCACCTAGACTAGAAATTCTGGAGTCCGGGGGGTCGGTTATACATAGGGAAGTGTTTAAACACCCTACATATCTGTAGTACTCTACAGGAACCTTCTCTGTGTCATTGTGATTGTGTTTGCTGCTAATGATTGGGAAAGTTTCTCCTTTGTGTTAGGAGAGAGAATTGAATTGATTAAAGAAAGACAGACAGATAGACAGACTGACTATTTTTGGTATTTTATTAGCTTGCTGAGATTCCTTGTGAACCTCATGCCTACATATCCCTAGTGGAAGTCAGAGCTTAATGTAGTTCGGGGAACTAACTAGGGAAATTACTTGTTTTTTGGTGCCTTGCTTGAAGCTCAAGGTTGAAGCTTGGAATTAAATCTCTGTTTACAGTAAAGAGACATGAAATCATCTTTACAGAGAGGTATTTGTACTATTCTACCACAAACATTTAAAAGTGACAGAAAAGCTAAAAAAATGATGTTTCATTAAGAGGGGAGTCTACTTGGTTGATCAAGTATGACAGCCATCGTGCCTCTAAAATGAAAGAAAGATGCTCATCCAAATTAGGGAAAGTGTACAAGTCTGGGGATGTGCCAGAGCATGTCTTTCAGAGTCCTAAATGGGAGACTTTGAATGAAATTGAAATTGAAATGTTTGTTTGTTTGAATGTGGTAGAGTAGTAAAAATATCTCTCTATAGAGATAAGCTATGTCTATTTACTATATGAAAGATTTGACTTTAGCTGGCTTGAATGAGGCCCAAGCTTGAGGCTTTTTGATTGATTTTATTGACTTATTGAAATGATAACTCTACTAGGGAGTATTTAAACTAAGGAGTTTTTGGTGTTCTGTACGAAGCCCATAATTGAGGCTGACTCTACTTAGGGAGACTCTATTTGGGGAGATTATCTCCTAAGAGAATGAATCTTTGATTTTTTGAAAGACTGATTTTGGAGGCTAACCCTTTCCAGGGGTTTTGACTCAGCTGGAGAAATTGTCTGTTAAAAGACTGACTTTATCATGTTTTTTGGAGGCTGACCCTTTCCAGGGGTCGTGACTCTTTTTGATTAATTGACTTTGGAGGCTAACCCTTTCCAGGGGTTTTTATTGAAATGATGGATTGATTTGGAGGCTAACCCTTTCCAGGGGTTTTGACTCTTTTGGTGAATGGCAGAAAGATTATCTAGTGGAGACTTCTTGTTTAAAGCCCAAGATGAAGGCTGACTCATGCTGAGGATAAGCAAATATGGATCCTAGACTCTGCTAAGGAAGATTGATGAAGATAAGGGTGACAGAGACTGTCCATGTCTCTCATTCCAAAAGGTGTACTCAATGCAAAATTGAGACAAACTTGGCTTGTTAAAAGTCTGGTTTAAATTGGAAGAAAACTCACCAGGGTAGGCTAAAAGGTGACTAAAGACCTGTTCCTATGTTTATAAGAAACCTGATGGGTCCTTGTATACAAGCTCAAGAGGAAGCTGGAAATGCTTTTAAGAAGCCTGTGGGTCCTTGTACAAAGCCCAAGAGGAGGCTAATCGAGGGTCCTTGTTATAGCACAAGAGAAAGCTATGTAGTTTTGAACTTATTTTGGCTCTAAGCAAATGGGTAAGAGGTTTCACCGGGAATAATTCCTCTTTGGGTGGATGTGTCCTATTTTTTTGGATTCTAAGGTTTTTGCCAAGATGTTTCACCGGGAATAATTCATCTTGGGGGTTTGAACTACAGATCTCTAATTAGGAAAGAGCCTTCACCGGGAAGACATTCTCAATCCTAGGTCATATTCCTATAATATATATATATAGTTTAACTATCCTAAGGTTTATACTCAAACGTAGTTCTAAACTAATATATATGCACAATTTATATTTGACAGTAATTTAAATAAAGACTGTAAATTGAAAGCTTGTAAAGCCTAACCTGGATGGAGTGGAGGCCTTTGAAGAAGTATGTACAAAGCTTTACCAGCAATTGATGGATAATAGTTGAATATATATATGATAAACAGTTAATGGTTTTTGAAAACAGAAGAAGTGAAGATGGACAAAGGTCACATAGGTATCTGAAGAGTTTCACCGGGAATAATGCCCTTCAAATACCAGAAGAATGTTTTGAAAACAGAAAGAAGATTTTGAAAATACAGTTTTGAAAACAAGCTAAGAAGAGAAGGTGTTTGGGACTTACACTCTATTAGAGGCCCAGTACTTTATAGTACTGGTGTAAAATTAGTTTTGAAAATTATTTGAAATAATATAAGGTTTTGTTGTTTGAAAACCTTAATTATTCGATTTATTCGGAGATTGAAAACAGTTTTGAAAATTGACAGAAAGTCAACTTACTTAAGGTAAAGAAAAAAAAGATCTATGCCTAATTAAGACCTAAATAATTAGGGTTTTATCATAAACTTTATTCACAAAAATAATTAGGTTAAAACAAAATGAATATATGCATTTAAAGTATTTAAGAAAACATTTAAAACATACTATTTTAAACCTAATAAAAATATATGAAATAAATAATATTTTTATGATTTTTTTTATTATTCATAAAATAGATATATTAAATAACAAGTGTGTGAAAAATGAAGTGAAAATGATTTAATTTGATAGGTTAATTAATTGTGTAAAGTTGTGAAGAAATCAAATGGGAAAAGTGATAAAAAATAAGGTTTTGTCACCTAGAGGGATTGAACTCACGCCCTCCAAGTCACACACCCAAAACCAAACCACTGGGCCAGCGCGCGCATGGTGATAGTAAACTGACTCCTTTGCAACTCATATGTTATTCAAGTGTATAGAAGCAAAAAGAAAATAAAATCAAAAGGTCTGGGGCGAGGGGGATTTGAACCCCAGACCTTGGGCACGCGCAACACACAAACACTCTTTACCACTGGGCTATCACGTTTTAGTCGTTTATGAAACAGGTATCATTCAAAATAAAATAAACTCAACCCTGAATTTGAAATTTGCGCTCCACCACCATTGTCATCTTCAACCTCAAGTTCTCAGATTTTGAATTTATGAACTTGCTCATTTCTCAACCATTTGCAAAGATGTAAAGATGAAACTTATTCTAAATTCACTCACGTTTCTAAATATGTAACTAACATAAATTTATATCAACTATATCTAACTAATTTACCAGAAATCGTGAAGAACCCTAAATTTTGAAAATCAAATTAAATGACTATACTGAAAGATAAATGAATGATGATAGAGGGTTTTCAATCCTCTGATGATGCTTAACAAGATAGAATCGAGCTTTATCACAAAGAGTGCTTAAATTAAAGAGGTAGAGTTCAGAAACTTACCTCTGAAAATGGAGGTCGTGAGGATGATAGAGAGCACGTGGGCTTGTATGAATGATCCCAAAAGCTTCCTTGTGGTTCAGTGATGCTAACTGAATGCTTGTTGTAACCTCAATCCTCCTGAATTGTTCTATGGACCTCCCTCGATTTGAGCTTCAAGTGAACATGGAGGGTGATGATTCTTGAGTTACAGATGAGCTGCAGCCATCTGAACAGCTTCACTACCTCCTATGGAACATGCCTGGATGCTTAGCTTGATTGGAAACCTTCTGAATTGCACTATGGACCTCCAACTGCAACTGCTCCAAAGTGAGAGCAACAATGGTGTTCCTCCACTTACAGAAGTGATCCAGGTGCTTGGATCACCTCAAATGACCTCCCTTGAGATGTTAGAATGCTTACTTTCCAAAGATGAGCTCTGGTTTGAAGAAAACGATTCTTCTTGCCAAAGAACTTTGAAAAACAATAAGCATGAGAAGAGAAAGAGAAAGCAAGGAATTGAGTTGCTTTGGTGTGTTTTTCTACTGAAGTATGCTCCCCTATTTATAGGTAAATGGTTCAGTACTGATTGAGAGAGTGAGCTTGCTTAATGAGAGAGTTTTGGTTTCTTAGCCAAGAAGAAAATTTGAAAAGATCCTAAATGCAATGATGCATTTTTCGGGCTAGCTTCCCCAACCATTGATCTTGTATGATCCAAGGGAACATTTCTGATTCAGAGGAGAGTTCTAATTGGCTTAGAACAAGATTCCTTGATGATTCATCATTTGCCATAAATTCAAAAATGCAATCATTACATAATCACATGCCTTTGTTTTTGGGAATCTTCTCTAATCCTTATGCAATGATGAATTTGGATGTGTGGTATGGTTTCAGATGTATTAGAGGTCGTGTAGCATCACTTAGTGAAGCAAAATGCACAAAATTGCAAAGTTTCAAATTGTACATGACCTATAATTTCACTTCATGAGGCCAACTTTGAACAAGCATAACTCTTAGCTCAAAATGAATTTGGAGAAGGTTGAACACAATTTGGAAAGCCCTAAACATCTACTTCAAATCATTAGTTTGGAGTTTCTTCAGAATCCTTTGGAAAATTTGTGAAAAATGAGGCCAAAGTTGGAAGAAAACTAGGTTAAAACACTTAGAAAAATTTCTAAGTGTTTATGACCTAAAACTCCAAAATTTCCAAAACTCTTAAATGATTGATCTTTTGAAAAAAGTTCCTTTGTAAGATGTTGTTTTATTTTGCAAGATCTACAACTTTCATGTTGGAAGTTTTTTGAGTTGTGTAGGTGAAATTTTGAGTTCTCACCATGCCTTAAAAAACCCTAATTCCCGACTTTTTGCTCCTTGATGAATTTCTTTGAATTTCTTTGGTCAAATGACTTTAATATCCATATATTGATGATATTGATCCTTGAAAGTCATGGTTTGACCAAAAATCTCAAAAGTCAATGGTGATCCCATACAGTTGACTTTTTCCAAATAAGGTGAGATTTTGGACTTTTGTGTAGAAACAAGATCTTCTCCTTAAATGAATGATGTAAAGGGATTATATTGAGGTAATAGAGACTCTTGGATCATGTCTTGAGTTTTAGATCCATGCCCTGATTAAAAGTCAACTATCTTGGGGAATTAGGTCAAAAACCCTAATTGTCGACCAGAGGACAATGATGACTGTAGACTTTGAATTGAGGTGTAATGTCCAGTGGATCTTGTCATATGAGTTATTTGAAGATGATTGATGTCTTTGAATGGTCCCCTAGGGCTTTTTAGGGTTTCCCAAAAGTGTTCCCTGATTTTAGTCCTTGATAAGGCTCCAAACCCTGGTCTGTTGATCTGAGTAATTCTGTACTTAGATGACTGGGTGTCTAATCAATCATAGGTGAAATAATGAAGCTCTTGAGTCTCATGATTGTGTTAGAGACTAATCCTCCTATTGATTGATCCTTTGCCTGAGTTTTCTTGTCTTTGAACACCCTCGATTGAATGTCAGACTGCTATGGGTACTTACTTTGACTTGATGAAAATCCTGAAGATATGTCATCTCAGGGGGGTCAAAAATTAGAGTATGACACTCAGCAGGATGATTCTCATTAGCTTGATTCTCAACATCAGCTTCTGACATAGAAGCATCGTCAGCATATTCCGGAGCAGGGATATCAAAATCAGAATTGTCAAGAGCCTGAAGGATCTCAGCCAGATTCCTTGGAGGTGTATGAGCAGCAAATTCTGAAGGGTATTCAACTTCTGGATATACCATATCTGGTGCCTTAGCAGAGGGATTCTCCCTTAACCAGTTGAATAATGACTGAAAGTCTCCAGTCAGAACAATGAATTGAGGTTTCCACACAACCATTTCAAATGAATGCACTTGATCAGACACATCTTCTGCAAGCTCATCAAGAAACACTTTTTCTTCAAAGCAATGCCTGCACCTAAGAGGACTGAACCAGAATTCTTCATAAGGCCTGAGAACTCTAAGAGGACCTGGAGCATCTGCTTCACAAGGCTTCTGAAGCTTCAGAAACTCAGAGTTCATCTTTCTTCTGAAAATCCTCCAGAGATTTCTCAAAGCAACATCATCCATTCGGGCATGATGTGCTGCCTTCAAGGCTTCTAACCCTGTCTGCATCTTTAGTTTTAACTATTCAAAACATACACCAACAGAAAATTCCCGACAGGATTTGAGTCTGGTGATGGCAGAATCTGGTTTCAGAAGGAAGTAGGGTTGAGGTTCTCTATCAAGAGAAAAAGATGAATCTACTTCTTCTGACTCAGCGTCTAACACCACAAGCTCGGGTTCAGGACGGGTTTTTGGAGTGAAGTTGCAGTCATGAAATAATTGTGCTAAAGAACCAGAACTTTTAGATTCTGATTCAGGTGAATTGTTGGTAACTGGGTTAGCAATGGGGGAATAGTTTGCATGAGGAGGAGGTTGAGAAATGGAGATATTTGTTTGAGGGGGAAAGAGGGTTTGAAGGGGTTGAATATCAAGGATAGGTTCAACAACAAGATCAGGCGCAATGCTTTGAGTCTTGGGTGAAGAAGGAGGGGTGAAAACATTGGTCATTTGGGGTGATTCGGCAGGGGCTGTTTGTGGTTGATTTTCTGGTTGAGAGGGTTGAGGAACTTCTGTTGGTACAGATTTTGAACTTAAAACAGAAACAGAGTCAGGTTCCAAAACATGTATACCTGAAGAGCTTCTCTTCTGTAGCTTCTCAGAATCAGCTTCCATAGCCTTTCGCTTCTTCTTTTCATAAACAACCTTCACCTTTGCTAGAGCAATTTCTCGCCTTCTGACAGCTTCCTTCTTTTCTTCTTCTTGATTCACTTCTTCTACTTCAACAACTTTCTTTTTCTTTGTTTTCTTTTCTTCTTCCTTTCCTCCTTCTCTCTTTTTCTTCTTCTTATCTTTCTTCTTCTTATTTTCTACGTCCTTCTCATCATTCTTCTCATCATCTTCTTTCTTTTCTTTATTAGACTTTTTCTACTTCTTTCTTTTTACAGCATCTTCTTGTTCTATATTCTCATTTTCAACAACAGCATTTTCATCAACTTCTGCAGCAGCTTCTTCTTGATTTCTCTTCTTTTGACTAATAGACTGAGGATCTAGCTTTCGCTTTGTTCTTCTTTCTTGGTGATGGTCAACTTCTGGAACAGATTCTGAAACATCTTCAGAAGCTTCCGGCTTAGAAGTTGAAACTCTCTGGCGACTGATCCCAGTAGGAGCATCTATAGCACCACCTTCCTTGAGAACGTTAAGATAATGAACTTTAATATCTGGTTGTTCATTTCTGAAGAACATTTCAAATTCAGCTAGCACAGGGCCTATTCTGTTTCTAACTCCTGGAATAGGTTGAGGAGCATTTCCAATAACTTGAATAAGATTCATCTTCCTCAAGGTGTTGGCATTCAAGATACTTCCAGTGATAGTAACAGGATCCTTGATAACTCCAACAGATTCCAGTTTTTCAACCATCTTGGTTTGAACCAGAAGATTGGTAATGATTCTTCCAAAGGAAGTAACATTTCCTTTCTTGGTTCTGTTCTCATCTCTAGTATCTCTTACAGCAATCCACATATGATTGAAAATGATGTAGGCAACATCAACCTTCTTCTGAGTACCAATACAATACATGATGTATTGTTGGTATTTGTTGACAAAATTGGGTGAACAGGTCGCTTTCCTATGATAGAAACAACCTAGAAGTATCTTTGTCCAAACTTTGTAAATGTCTTTCAAATCCTTGAAATTTTTGGTTTTCATCACATCTGGGTATAGTTCAGCAAGAACATCATCCCAGTTTGCTCTACGAGAAAGTTCAAAAGCACCAACAGGCTCTCTCAAATCAAACAGCATTCGTAATGTGTCTTCAGTGACTGAGAAGAATCTTCCATGAACAAAAGAAACTATTTCTTTAGGAATGACGAAAGCATAAGCCCAAAACTCTTTTACCAAGTCAGGATAGACTGGTCCACAGAACTCACGAAACAACGATGACCATCTTTGAAAGACCATATTATCTCTGATATGAAACCCATGTTCTTCCAGATTATCAACGTCAACCATCAACTCGCAGATTACTTCTAAATCTTCCCGAGGAATTGAGCAAGTGGCTGGTGGAAAAAATAGTTCTTCTTCTTGTTGATGTTGTTGAGGAGGCGACGAAGAACCAGCAATTTTTGATGAAGAAGCAACCATTTTCACACAACTGAGATTTCTAGGTTTCTTTCTTTTAGGTAAGAAAATAGGGCGAAAAGGTTGCAGAAGTGCATAAATAGGAGAGAGAATGAATGCGTAAAAGAGAAAATGATATGATGAGGTGGGTTTATATATATACGGATTTGAAAAAGAATGCAATGAAATTATGAGAATGAACAGTTACAGAATCAAGAAAATCAAATGCATTTAATGAGGAATGACGTTAGGAGAGATAACGTAATATTTGAAATGATTTGCACAGTTACCTAGGACGGCGTCTCCTCAACTGCACGCGTGCTTGTCCAAATAGAGTGAACACGTGTTCAACTTCTGGAAAAAGCTGGTGACAGCTGTTTTGCTTTAAAAGAGATTCTGAATAGACTTAGATAATGAAACGTTAGTAAAAACAGAATCAGAATATCTAACTAATCAATATCAGAACTTCTTATAAGAAGATAACTAGCATTTCATATTCTAATCCATATATCAGAACTTCTCAAAATCTCATTCTGATCATAAGTCCGTACTGATATTCTTCAGGAAAGATCTTGTTTTGATAGGATCTTCTTTCTTTCCAAGAATAACATCTTTTGAGTGAGCAGAGTTGAGTCTAGAAGATCTTCTGACTGTTGGCTCTTCAGAAATTCTGAGATTCTCTAAAGAAGCAGCAACTTGATCTTCTGATACTTTGCTTTTGGGTTCTTCAGCTTCTGAAATTGAGATATCAATATCTGCAAAATTCTCAAACTGCTTTGGCTTTTCAATACCAAGCTTATCATCAAATCTGATATTGATGGATTCTTCAACAATCAATGTTTCATTATTATATACTCGGTAGCCTTTAGAGCGTTCAGAATATCCAAGAAGGAAACATTTCTGTGCCTTAGAATCAAACTTACTCAGATGATCTTTAGTATTCAGAATAAAACAAACACATCCAAAAGGATGAAAATATAAAATGTTGGGCTTTCTGTTCTTCCACAATTCATAAGGAGTCTTATTAAGAATAGGTCTAATAGAGATTCTATTCTGAATATAGCATGCAGTGTTTATTGCTTCTGCCCAGAAATGCTTAGCCATATTTGTTTCATTGATCATGGTTCTGGCCATTTCTTGTAGAGTCCTATTCTTTTGCTCTACAACTCCATTTTGCTGTGGAGTTCTAGGGTAAGAGAAATCATGGGCAATACCATTTTCTTTGAAGTAAACCTCAAAGAATATGTTCTCAAATTCTCCACCATGATCACTTCTGACCTTTATGATTTTACACTCTTTCCCAGAGTGGATCTGAGTGCAGAATTCAAAGAACACTAAATGAGACTCATCCTTGTGTTTCAAGAACTTAACCCATGTCCATCGACTATAATCATCTACGATGACTAAACCATATTTCTTCCCTCTGACAGATGTTGTTTTGACTGTGCCAAACAGATCAATGTGCAGAAGTTCTAGCGGCCTAGAGGAAGAAACAACATTCTTAGACTTGAATGCAGGTTTGGAAAACTTCCCTTTCTGACATGCTTCGCAAAGAGCATCTGATTTGTATTTCAGATTAGGGAGACCTCTGACCAGATTTAGTTTGTTAATTTGAGAAATCTTTCTCAAACTAGCATGGTCTAATCTTCTGGGCCAGACCCATTGCTCTTCGCTAACAGACATAAGACAAGTCACCTTCTGATTCTTAAGATCTTGAAGATCAATCTTGTAAACGTTGTTCTTTCTTTTGCCTGTAAATAGGATTGAGCCATCCTTCTGACTTACAGCCTTACAAGACTTTTGATCAAAGATTATGTTATAACCATTGTCACTTTATTGACTTATGGACAATAAGTTATGAGCTAATATATCTACCAGAAGAACATTAGTTATGGAAGGAGAGTTACCAGTACTTATGGTTCCTGAGCCAATTATCTTGCCCTTCTGATTCCCTCTAAACTTAACTTCTCCAGCAGGTTTAAGCACCAGGTCTTGGAACATAGACCTTCTTCCCGTCATGTGCCGCGAGCACCCAGAGTCCAGGTACCATGACATGTTTTCCTTTTGCTTCTTTGCAGCCAACGATATTTGCAACGGGAATAATCTTTTCCTTAGGTACCCACATTTTCTTGGGTCCTTTCTTGTTAGTTCTCCTCAAGTTCTGATTGAACTTGGGTTTAGCATGATAAATAACAGGAGGAACATTATGATAATTCTTATTCTGAGTTACATGATATTTCCTAGGTTGTGTCACATGCTTCTTAGTGTGTGTAATGTGAAAGCTTTTAGCATGTGATGTGAGCCTAATATCATTGGAGTGGCCATACTTGAACTGATCATACAAAGGCTTGTATGTGACTTTCATATCATCTATAGGTTCAAGTTTGTATGGGGTTTCACCCTCATAGCCAATGCCAACTCTCTTGTTTCCACTAACAGCATATATCATAGAGGCAAGTTGACTTCTTCCAATACCTCTAGATAAGAACTTTCTAAAACTCAAGTCATATTATTTAAGAATATTGTTAAGCCTAGGAGTAAACTTTTCTGAGTCAGAAGGAGATCCAACATCTTTGGATAATTTTAAAAATTTTTCCTTCAGTTAAGAATTTTCTACTTCCAGCTTCTTAGTTTCATATTCAAATAGCTTTTTCAGCTTTTTGTATTTGATACTAGGATGAGCCTTGAGTTCCAGATGTTCTGTTAAACTAGAAACTAACTCTTCTCTAAATTGTTCAGAAAATACCTCTTCAGAATCTAAGTCTGATGTAGATTCTAATCCATCATCAACTGTGGCCATCAGCGCAATGTTTACCTGTTCGCCTTCAGAGTCTGATTCTGATTCTGATGAATCTGAATCATCCCAATTTGCCATAAGACCTTCTTATGAAACTTCTTCTTGGGCTTCTCTTTCTGAAGCTTTGGACACTCACTCTTGTAGTGTCCTGGGTCATTGCATTCAAAGCAAGTGACCTTCTTCTTGTCATATCTTCTGCTTCCAGAAGATTCTCCTTTTTCAAGCTTCAGAAGATATGACAAGAAGAAGGTCACTTGCTTTGAATGCAATGACCCAGGACACTACAAGAGTGAGTGTCCAAAGCTTCAGAAGGAGAAGCCCAAGAAGAAGTTTCATAAGAAGAAAGGTCTTATGGCAACTTGGGATGATTCAGATTCATCAAAATCAGAACCAGACTCTAAAGGCGAACAGGTAAACATTGCGCTGATGGCCACAGTTGATGATGGATCAGAATATACATCACACTCAGATTCTGAAGAGGTATTTTCTGAACAATTTAGAGAAGAGTTAGTTTCTAGTTTGACAGAACTTCTGGAACTCAAGGCTCATCCTAGTATCAAATACAAAAAGCTGAAAAAGCTATTTGAATATGAAACTAAGAAGCTGGAAGTAGAAAATTCTTAACTGAAGGAAAAAGTTTTAAAATTATCCAAAGATGTTGGATCTCCTTCTGACTCAGAAAAGTGTACTCCTAGTCTGAATAATATTCTGAAAGAATATGACTTGAGCTTTAGAAGGTTCTTATCTAGGGGTATTGGAAGAAGTCAACTTGCCTCTATGATATATGCTGCTAGGGTGAAACCCCATACACACTTGAACCTATAGATGATATGAAAATCACATACAAGCCCTTGTATGATCAGTTCAAGTATGGCCACTCCCATGATATTAGGCTCACATCACATGCTAAAAGCTTTCACATTACACACACTAAGAAGCATGTGACACAACCTAGGAAATATCATGTAACTCAGAATAAGAATTATCATGTTGTACCTCCTGTTGTTTATCATGCTAAACCCAAGCTCAATCAGAACTTGAGGAGAACTAACAAGAAAGGACCCAAGAAAATGTGGGTACCTAAGGAAAAGACTATTCCCGTTGCAGATATCCTTGCCTGCAAAGAACACAAAGGAAAGCATGTCATGGTACCTGGACTCTGGGTGCTCTCGACACGTGACGGGAAGAAGTTCTATGTTCCAATACCTGGTGCTTAAATCTGCTGGAGAAGTTAAGTTTGGAGGGAATCAGAAGGGCAAGATAATTGGCTCAGGAACCATAAGTACTGGTAACTCTCCTTCCATAACTATGTTCTTCTGGTAGATGGATTAGCTCATAACTTATTGTCCATAAGTCAATTAAGTGACAATGGTTATGACATAATCTTTGATCAAAAGTCTTGTAAGGGTGTAAAGTCAGAAGGATGGCTCAATCCTATTTACAGGTAAGAGAAAGAACAACATTTACAAGAATGATCTTCAGGATCTTAAGAATCAGAAGGTAACTTGTCTTATGTCTGTTAGCGAAGAGCAATGGGTCTGGCACATAAGATTAGGCCATGCTAGTTTGAGAAAGATTTCTCAAATTAACAAACTAAATCTGGTCAGAGGACTCCCTAATCTGAAATATGAATCAGATGCTCTTTGCGAAGCATGTCAGAAAGGGAAGTTTTCCAAACCTGCATTCAAGTCTAAGAATGTTGTTTCTTCCTCTTGGCCGCTAGAACTTCTGCACATTGATCTGTTTGGCCCAGTCAAAACAGCATCTATCAGAGGGAAGAAATATGGATTAGTCATCGTGGATGATTATAGTCGATGGACATGGGTAAAGTTCTTGAAACACAAGGATGAGTCTCATTCAGTGTTCTTTGAATTCTGCACTCAGATCCAATCTGAGAAAGAGTGTACAATCATAAAGGTCAGAAGTGATCATGGTGGCGAATTTGAGAGCAGATTCTTTGAGGTTTACTTCAAAGAAAATAGTATTGTCCATGATTTCTCTTGCCCTAGAACTCCACAGCAAAATGGAGTTGTAGGGCGAAAGAATAGGACTCTACAAGAAATGGCCAGAACCATGATCAACGAAACCAATATGGCTAAGCATTTTTGGGCAGAAGCAATAAACACTGCATGTTATATTCAGAATAGAATCTCTATCAGAACTATTCTTAATAAGACTCCTTATCAATTGTGGAAGAACAGAAAGCCCATCATTTCATATTTTCATCCTTTTGGATGTGTTAATTTTATTCTGAATACTAAAGATCATCTGAGTAAGTTTGATTCTAAGGCACAGAAGTGTTTCCTTCTTGGATATTCCGAACGCTCTAAAGGCTACGAAGTATATAATACTGAAACATTGATTGTTGAAGAATCAATCAATATCAGATTTGATGATAAGCTTGGTCTTGAAAAGCCAAAGCAGTTTGAGAATTTTGTAGATATAGATATCTCAATTTCAGAAGCTGAAGAACCCAGAAGCAAAGTATCAGAAGATCAAGTTGCTGCTTCTTTAGAGAATCTCAGAATTTCTGAAGAGCCAACTGTCAGAAGATCTTCTAGACTCAACTCTGCCCACTCAGAAGATTTCATTCTTGGAAAGAAGGATGGTCCTATCAAAACAAGATCTTTCTTGAAGAATATCAGTACGGACCAATGATCAGAATAAGAAGATGAGAAGTTCTAACTTCTTCAGAATCTAATTCAAAGTAAAAACAGCTGTCACCAGCTTTCCAGAAGATGAACACGTGTTCACTCTTAAGGAACAAGCGTGCGTGCAACTGATGAGACGCCACCCTAGGTAACTGTGCGAATCATTTCAAATTTCACGTTATCCCACCTAACGTCTTTCATCATTAAATGCATTTGATTTTCTTGATTCTATAACTGTTCATTCTCATAATTTCATTGCATTTTTTTTCAAATCCGTATCTATATAAACACCCCTCATCATATCATTTTCTCTTTTATGCATTCATTCTCTCTCCTATTTATGCACTTGTGCAACCTCTTTGCCCTATTTTCTTACCCTAAAAGAAAGAAACCTAGAAATCTCAGTTGTGTAAAAATGGCTGCTTCTTCATCACATATTGCTAGTTCTTCGTCTCCTCCCCAACAACATCAACAAGAAGAAGAAGAACTATTTTTTCCACCGGTCACTTATTCGATTCCTCTGGAAGATTTAGAAGTTATTTGTGAGTTGATGGTTGATGTTGATAATCTGGAAGAACATGGGTTTCATATAAAAGATAATATGGTCTTTCAAGGATGGTCATCATTGTTTCGTGAATTCTGTGGACCAGTCTATCCTGACTTGGTAAAAGAATTTTGGGCTTATGCTTTCGTCATTCCTAAAGCAATAGTTTCATTTGTTCATGGAAGATTCTTCTCAATCACTGAAGACCTATTGAGAATGCTGTTTGATTTGAGAGATCTTGTTGGTGCTTTTGAACTATCTCAAAGAGCAAACTGGGATCATGTTCTTGCTGAACTATACCAAGATGTGACGAAAACCAAGAATGTCAAGGATTTGAAAGACATTTACAAAGTATGGACAAAGATTTTTCTAGGTTGTTTCTATCACAGAAAAGCGACCTGTTCACCCAAATTCGTCAACAAAGACCAACAAGATATCATGTATTGTATTAGTACTCAAAAGAAGGTTGATGTGTCTTACATCATTTTCAATCATATGTGGACTGCTGTAAGAGATACTAGAGATGAGAACAGAACCAAGAAAGGAAATGTCATTCCTTTTGGAATAATCATTACCATTCTGGTTCAAACCAAGATGGTTGAAAAACTGGAATCTGCTGGAGTTATCAAGAATCCTGTTACTATCACTGAAAGTATCTTGAATGCCAATACCTTGAGGAAGATGAATCTTATTAAAGTTATTGGAAATGCTCCTCAACCTATTCCAGGAGTTAGAAACAGAAGAGGCCCTGTGCTAGCTGAGTTTGAAATGTTCTTCAGAAATGAACAACCTGATATTAAAGTTCATTATCTTAACATTCTCAAGGAAGGTGGTGCTATCGACTCTCCTAATGGAGTAAGTCATCAGAGGATTTCAACTTCCAAGCCTGAAGTTTCAGAAGATGGTTCAGAATTTGTTCCGGAAGTTGTCGCCAACAAAGAAAGAAGGACAAAGCGTAAGTATGATCTCCCTTCTACAAGCAAAGAGAAGATAAATCAAGAAGAACTCGTTGCTGAAGAAAATGAAGTGGTTGTTGTTGAAAATGAAGAAGAAGAAAAAGAAGATGTTGAGAAAAAGAAGAAGAAGAAGAAGAAGTCTAAGAAAGAAAAGAAAGAAGATGATGTGAAGAATGATGAGAAGGACGTAAAGAAAAAGAAGAAGAGGAAGAAAAATAAGAAGAAGAAAAAGAAAGTTTTTGAAGTTGAAAAGAGATCCGAAGAAGAAGTGAATCAAGAAGAAGTGAATAAGGAAGAAGAAAAGAAGGAAGCTGTCAGAAAGAGAGAAATTGCTCTAGCAAAGGTGAAGGCTGTTTATAAGAAGAATAAGCGAAAAAGACTTGAAGCTGATTCTGAAGAGTCCCAGAAGAAATCGAAAGGTATACATATTTCTGAACCTGACTCTGTTCCTGTTTTGAGTTCAAAATCAGTACCAACAAAAGTTCCTAAACCTTCTCAACCAGATATTCAACCAGAAATAGCCTCCACCATATCACATTCACCCACCAAAGTTCTCACCCCTCCTTCCTCACCCATAACCAATACTGCTTCTGACCCTCCCATTGATACACACGTTCTCGATATTCAACCCCTTCAAACCCTCTTTCCCCCTCAACAAATATCTCCATTTCTCAACCTCCTCCTCATGCAAACTATTCCCCCATTGCTAACCCAGTTACCAACAATTCACCTGAATCAGAATCTAAAATTTCTGGTTCTTTAGCACAATTGTTTCATGACTGCTACTTCACTCCAAAACCCCGTCCTGAACCTGAGCTTGTGGTGTTAGACGCTGAGTCAGAAGAAGTAGAATCATCTTTTTCTCTTGATACAGAACCTCAACCCTACTTCCTTCTGAAACCATACTCTGCCATCACCAGATTCAAATCCCGCCAGGAATTTTCTGTTGGTGTATGTTTTGAATTGTTAAAACTAAAGATGCAAACAGGTTTAGAGACATTGAAGGAAGCACATCATGCCCGAATGGATGATGTTGCTTTGAGAAATCTCCGGAGGATTTTCAGAAGAAAGATGAACTCTGAGTTTCTGAAGCTTCAGAAGGCGTGTGAAGCAGAAGCTCCAGGTCATCTTGAAATTCTCAGACCCTATGAATAATTCTGGTTCAGTCCTCTCAGGTGACGGCATTGCTTTGAAGAAAAGAATTTCTTGATGAGCTTGCAGAAGATATGCCTGAACAAGTTCCTTGTCTTGACATGGTCGTATAGAAGCCCCACTATTCTGTTTTGACTGGAGACTTTCAGCCATTGATCAACTGGCTAAGGGAGAATCCCTTTGAGAAAGCACCAGATATGGTATATCCAGTTGTTGAATACCCATCAGAATTTGCTGCTCCTACACCTCCAAGGAATCTGGCTGAGATCCTTCAGGCTCTTGAGAATGAAGATTCTGATATCCCTGCCCTTAAGAATCATCCTGTTGAGAAACCTCCTGTTTAGGAAAATCAAGATGATGTTCTCATGATTGATGCTGCTGTTGAGCATGCTACTCCTTTGAACGATAGCTGTGAAGCTTCTTCTGATGAAGCTTATGTTCTGGTGAACGCTATGAAGGCTCTTCAAAAGAATCATGCTGATCTTGCTTCTCGTTTGGATAAGCATGAAGAGACTCACAATGAGTTTCGCTCATTCATGAAGACGCAGTCAGAAAGCACTTCTGAGATTCAACACCTTCTGGCCAAAATAGTTTCTAAGCTAGGCTAGTCGTATTGTGTCTTGGTCTTAGTTGTTTTCTTGTTTCTTGCATCTGTTTCTTACATCTACTTCTATATTTTTTGTATCTTCTGATATTTTGTTGAATCAATGAAATATTATCTTCTTCACTCATATTGTTTTTCATCTGAATCTTTTAAATGCTTTTTGATGTTATGACAAAAAGGGGGAGAAACATGATAATTGATTTGATTTATTATATCAGTTGTTGGGAGTAAGTCTCAACATTCCTAACAATATTTGCAAGTTCTATGTCTTTGAGACTTTTTGCAGGATTGAAGATATTCTGAAAAAGCACAACATGAGAAGCAAATACACGGGGAAACACAATTCTGTAAAGAAACATGCACTTGGAAATTGAAGCAAGCTTAGTGCTGTGATGCTTCAAGATCAGAAGCAAGAAGAAAGAATGTTCTGATATTCTCGTGGCAGAATATGCTCTAATACATTCTTATCTCTCATATGTTCTGATACACATTTCTTTTAAAGAACTTATCAAAGCATTGCTCTGATACATGTTCTTTCTTAAAAGAATGTTCTGATTCATTCATGCTCTGACTATTTCTGTCTAGTTTGTTCTGAAACATTTCAGGATGTAAAGATGCTTTGATGATGCTCTGGTACATCCAAGAATGTTGTGAAAGAATCAAGCATGTTATGATTCAAGAAGAAATTCAAAGCTCTGAAGCTATCCTATGGAAGCAAGAAGCAGAAGCTTTGAATGTTCTGAAGTTCTAGACAAATGTGAACGTCTCGACTGAAATGGAAAATACTCAAGGAAGTCTTTAATTTATAAATTCTTATAGTATTTTTTTCAAGGGGAGATTGTTAATCTCAGGGGGAGACATATTCACACACTATGTTTATATGCTTATGCTATAATTGTGTAATTGTCTTTAGTCATCTGATATTCTGATTGCAAAATCATATCAATTATATATGTTTTTGTCATCATCAAAAAGGGGGAGATTGTTAGAACAAGAATTGTTCTGATCAATATTCTTAGTTTTGATGATAACATTATATATGAATTTTGTATAAGACAATGTGGTACTCTATTCCTATGCATTTTCCATTTCAAGAAATCTATAAAGAGTATGCACAATTCAGCGCAAGAAGCACTGACTTAGAAGGTTCAAGTATGCAACATCAGAACATGCTCTCGCAAGACATCAGAAAATGGTCAAGCAGAATCAGAACATGGTCCATTGAAGCATCAAAAGAACTTGAGTTCAGAAGCAAAAGCACTGAAGTTCTTATGGTATCACGCTAGAAGCACTTCAAAGTCAGAAGACAAGAAGATGCTCTACACCAAGCTGTTTGACTCTGATTAATTCAAACGTTGTATCTATAAACATCAGATCAGAAGCAAGTACAAGATGACAGGCTACGCTGACTGACAAAAGGAACGTTAGAAACTATTAAAGCCAAAGTCAGTTGAAGCAGGAAAAGCAAGGCTCGAGGTAGTTGACAAAAGAGTGAAACATTAAATGCAAAGCTGTACGGAACACGTAACGCATTAAATGCTCCCAACGGTCATCTTCTCAAAATGCCTATAAATAGTGAAGTTCTGATCAGAAGCAATGGTGCCGAAACTCTTACAACTCTTGCAAACTTGCTGAAACACTGTTGAATCAAACACTATCAAACTTCATCTTCAACCTCACTACACTTGTAATATCTTAGTGAGATTTAAGCTTAGAACTTAAGAGAAATATCACAGTTATGATTATAGCTTATTAAGAAGCATTGTAATACTCTTGTAAGAATTTGTTTACATTCATTAGTAAAAGGTTCCTAGAGTGATCAAGTTGTGATCAGAATACTCTAGAAGACTTAGAGGGTATCTAAGTGGAAAACCATTGTAATCAAGGTTGATTAGTGGATTAAATCCTCAGGTGAGGTAGATCACTCTAAAGGGGTGGACTGGAGTAGTTTCGTTAACAACGAACCAGGATAAAAATCATTGTGCAATTGTTTTTATCTTAAGAGTTTTTAAAGTTACACTTATTCAAAGCCCCCCTTTCTAAGTGTTTTTCTATCCTTCAATACCTTCTAAGTCTTCTAGAGTATACTGATCACAACTTGATCACTCTAGGAATTCACTACTTAGAACCTTCTAAGTCTTCTAGAGTATTCTGATCACAACTTGATCATTCTAGGAACCTTTTACAAATTAATGTAAAACAAATTCTTACAAGACTATTTAAATGCTTCTTAAAAATCTATAATCACAACTGTGATATTTCTCTTAAGTTCTAAGCTTAATTCTCACTAAGATATTACAAGTGTAGTGAGGTTGAAGATGAAGTTTGATAGCTTTTAATTCAGCAGCGTTTCAGCAAGTTTGAAAGAGTTGTTAGTAAATTGGTAACCTTGCTTCTGATCAGAACTTCACTATTTATAGGCGTTTTGAGAAGATGACCGTTGGGAGCATTTAATGCGTTGCGTGATCCGTACAGCTTTGCATTTAATGTTTCACTCTTTTGTCAACTACCTCGAGCCTTGCTTTTCTTGCTTTAACTGAATTTGCCTTTAATAGCTTCTAACGTTCCTTTTGTCAGTCAGCGTAGCCTGTCATCTTGTAATTGCTTCTGATCTGATGTTTGTAGATACAACGTTTGAATTAATCAGAGTCATTCAGCTTGGTGTAGAGCATCTTCTTGTCTTCTGACATTGAAGTGCTTCTAGCGTGATACCATAAGAACTTCAGTGCTTTTGCTTCTGAACTCAAGTTCTTTTGATGCTTCAATAGACCATGTTTTGATTCTGCTTGACCATCTTCTGATGTCTTGCGAGAGCATGTTCTGATGTTGCATACTTGAACCTTCTGAGTCAGTGCTTCTTGCGCTGAATTGTGCATACTCTTTATATATTTCCTGAAATGGAAAATGCATAGGATTAGAGTACCACATTGTCTTATACAAAATTCATATATAATGTTATCATCAAAAACTAAGAATATTGATCAGAACAATTCTTGTTCTAACACAATATTGTCTAAATTACTGCTCCAATTTGTCCAAGGAATCCTGCAGAATTGTCCAAACATTGCACCAAAATGGTCCACACCAAACCTGCATCAAAAAGTGGGAAAAACAGCTTACCACAAATGTTCAAATTAACCCAAACTTTCCCCCCATTTTCCATCTATCTTTTGTTATATATTAGAGAGCTTCACAACACAAAGGGGAGGGGGCAGCGACGATTCAAAAAAAAAAACTTCTGCCCTTCAAACACCTTCAAACCTATAGCCTAAAACCTTGCTCAAAGAAACTCTCAATAACCCCTCTGAAAACCTTCGACTCACAATCTCAGCACCCACTCCATAACCATTCATTTACACTCATAACAGACCTCACTCGACCTCTCTCAAAACCTTTGTTCATACCTCACAAACCACAACATACCGACCAACAGCTTCTACTTTCACACAAATACCCTCCAAAACCGACATCTTCATCAACTTCACCTTCACAACCTTCAACTCACAACAATACTAAACACTCACACATCGAGCGAACCTCTCCTTCAGTCACTCTGCAAACCGCACTTAACCACTCAAAGCCTCTCATAAATCTCAACACAACACACTTCAATTGCAGCACTCTCAAAGCCACTAGCACAACACTCAAAACGCATTCCAACAAACTCCGAAACTCAGAAGAAAAAGACGGATCCGAGAGCCACGCAGAAGAAAAATCGAAGGGAGCATACATGTGTCTTCAAGTTTGTTTCTGTTTTCATTGATTTTGCAGTAAGCTTATTTTGAATTTTTTGTTCATGTGCTCCATTGTAACATATTAGGAGACTGAGAGATGTGAGAGCGGTCAAGAAACAGAGTGAGTGAGAGAAACGTGATCGAGAGAGGCGAGATTCAGAGTGTTTATTGTCGTAGTTGTTCTGTTAATAGCGATTGAGAGTGAACCACACACAGAGAGATAGTTGAAAGAGACGAGAGAAATCGAGAGAGTGGTGAGATTGAAAGTTTTTTTGTTTTGTTGTTGTTGAAAGTTGAGTCGATTGAGTTGAGAAATCGAGAGAGAGGCAGAGCGTCGTTAGATGTGTGATCCTTCTGTTTGATTGTGTGTTTTAGGGTTTCCCTGGGCCAAAGACCCAGTTCGGCCCAGTTCCAATTCAAGGGATTTATTTTGCATGTCAATTAATTTTTTTTTTTGTTGAATGCTAGTGGGCCTTTGGTTGTAATCTTTTGCTTTGCCCAATGCTGTTTGTTTTTTTTCTTCTTATATTTGTATAAACTATTGCAAATAAAACTATAAAAATTGTTAGTGTTTTAATCCTTTTCTTTTAAAAAAACTAAAATGATAAAAAATAGTTTCCTTTAGATGTAAGTTTAGAATATTAATCTATATATTTCAAAATGATAAAAAAAAATACCTTTTTAATCAAATCGAGTTTTGAGTTTTAATGGATGAAATAAGGAGGGTTTGTACGTATTACTACGAGTTGTCCTAAAAGTATTTGGGTGATGGCCGTTAAGCTTTTATTCGAATACTTGGATTCCATTAAAGGATCCTTAAAACTCGATTTAGTTCACCTTCTTTACAAAAATGCTTTTTTATAATCAATTTGAGTTTAGTCGATAATAGATGAATGAAGAAGGGTTTGTACGTACTTGTACAAGTTGTTCTTTAAGCAATTAGGCGATGGCCGTTAAGCTATTGTTTAAGCGCGTAGACTCCGTTAAAGACTTCATAAAGCTCGATTTAGCTAATGCTCTTTCAAGCGTTTAGGCGATGGCCGTTAAGCTTTTGTTTGAACACTGGAATTCCATAAAAGATCTTTCAAACTCAATTCATCTCGCCTTTTACGAAACAATTTCAATTCATTAAATCATCTCGTCTTCTCGCCCAAGCGCGAATTCTTTTCATCACTTACGAGGGGGTTGTACGTACTTGTACAATTTTCCTTTTCAAGCATTTAGGCGATGACCGTTAAGCCTTTGTTTAAATGTTTGATTTCTCTTAACAAACGATTTTAAACTCATTCATACCTTTTGTCACCTTGACCTTTATTTTAAAACCTTTTTATAAACGAGACACTTAGTTAAATTCAAATGCGATTATACTTCCACATGTGAAGATTAAACGTTTTCCACTCGAATGC
Source organism: Vicia villosa (assembly GCF_029867415.1). Taxonomy (NCBI): domain Eukaryota; kingdom Viridiplantae; phylum Streptophyta; class Magnoliopsida; order Fabales; family Fabaceae; genus Vicia; species Vicia villosa. The sequence continues at coordinate 174,867,477 of NC_081182.1, forward strand.
GATGATGGCCAAAATCTTGATTTAACCTTGATTTAGTTATCCATTCTTGTAGTGATGCAAACAAACTCTTATACATGTGCGCGTAAGTATTGTTTGAATGCGATCGAGTACCTCTCGCTAAAATCAACCAACAAACTCGTAGTTTTAGCCCAAACTACGATTGCTCTGACTTTCCCATTGCACTAGGGAATACATAGGCACAAGATACAAATGTCTTGGCGAGCACAATAATAAAAAACCTCTTTTCTTGTTCCTTTCTTCATTTCCAACCTAATAAAGAATGCAAGTAGATAATAAGCTAACAATTAATCACAAGAATAACTAAATGGGTCCCATCGAGTACGATGGAGGTGAGGGGTGCTAATACCTTCCCCTTGCTTAACCGACTCCCGAACCTAAATTTGGTTGCAATGATCATCTTATCCTTTTCTTTTCTATTCGTGGGTTTTATCGATATTTCCCCTTTCCTTTTGGAATAAATAAAATTCGGTGGCGACTCTGTTGATATTTCGAATGCGTGAAAATGCGTCGACTATATTTTTACCGCTACACTTAGCGGACTCACGTTCGCTTAGCGGACGTGTGATTATGCAGAAAAAGACATCAACGTTCAGAACTGCGAAATCACACACCCACCACTCCAAATCACTTCCAAACATCAATAAACATCAAATACAACCAGTATTCATCATTATTGAACAACATTTTTCATCAAAATCATGTTTAATCATGTAAATCCATAGAAAATAGCATAGAAATTAGGGTTCATACATTTTCATGGAATTGCAAAGATTGAAGAGATTCACACAAACACATACATTACCCAATTATAGATTCTACAAGAATTTGGATTCTAACCCTTACCTCTAACTCTTAATCCACCCTCTTGATGAAATCTACCAATCTCCTCTTTGTTCTTCTCTTGCCTCTTTTTTCTTCTTACTATCTTTATATCTAATTTAGGTTAAGTCATAAAATTCTCTTCTAACTTTCATTACCTCATTGGGCTTAACCCACTCAATACTCTTTCTCACTCAACTAAGCCCATTTAGCTAATTTCTAATAAAATTCTACCATATGCTAATTAGCTAACATAATACCACACAATTAAATAATTATTACTCCAGCAATAATTAAATAAAACACACAAGCAATTATCAAATATCAAATAATCATAATTAAATAAAATCTAATAAAAATAGGATGTTACAACTCTCCCCCTCTTAAAATATTTTTGGCCTAAAAAATTACCTCAAACAAACAACTCCGAATACGATTCCCTCATCTTATCCTTGAGTTCCCAAGTGATATTGCCATCGGCAACTCCACCCCATATCACTTTCACCAAAGAAATCTCCTTACCACGAAGCTTCTTCACCTCTTGATCTTCAATTCGCATAGGTGATGTATCTGTAGCAACCTGCCTAAAAATTTGAAGTTTTAGAGTCGCCACCTATTCTGAAGGGCGAATAGGAAACCCTACGTAGTTTTAAAGATCCGGGGTAAGTTATTATAATCAGGTTGAGGGAAGGTATTAGGCACCCTCAACCCTTTCCTAAAGGCTAATATTTCAAAGATAAGGGTTTCATGGCAGGGTTTATAAAGAAGGGTAACAGACAGAATTTAATTAGATTGACATGATTAGAATTTGAAGGAAGGGGACTCGCCTTGTTGCCAAGTGCCTACGTACCTCCTTAGGGAGGATCAGAGTCTACGTAGTTCGGGGAGAGTTGTACGCCCTTAGAATAGAATTTTGATTTGAGATGGTTTTTTAGAGGCTTTTTGAGTGGCCTACCGCAGTTTGATAATTTGTAATTTGATTGTGGTTTTGAAAGAGTTTGTGAAATATTTTAAGGTTTGGGCGTACAACCCTGATTTTGTACTATTAACCGCAATGATCAATAGATTTGATCACCATAGTTAAAAGATTTGAAATTGTATCACTACCAATTTTAATCGATTGATTCGATTATCACTAATAATGAATTAAGGTATTTTTTTTAATTTTATAGCTTAATTTGTATCGTTATCCCTCGTGATCGATTGATTCAATCAAAAAGAACAACGAATTAGAATAAGAAAAATAGAAAGATTAATCATCGCGACTAATAAGATAGTCGAAACCATTTAACCAAATTAGAGATTAATTATATTTTAATTAAATAAACATTTTAATTAAAATTTATTATTGACCATAGCGATTAATTGATTTAATCGGCACATACAACAAATTATGATTTTAATATTAATGTCATATATGAATTTTATTAAAAAATAATTATTTAATAATTAATATACATTAAAAGATATATTAAAAGAATTAAATAAAATGAATATGTTAATTAAATCTTATTTAGTTATTTAGGATTCTGATTCAATAAGGTTATTTATTAGGGTTCATATCATAGGGATTAAATCTGGGGCGCTAGATCTGGCTTAGGGGAGGATGGAGGGTCAGATTGAGAGGGTACATGATGAGGTCTAGGGCTGCAGGCGTATGTAATCAAGGAAGGAAATTCAGAAAAATAAATGAAAGGGCCAGGGATCGAACCCTGGACCCTTGGGGTAAGCGTATGCCAACTCAACCATGAAGCTGATGTGTTAAAGGAACGCATCTCAATTATTATATATGAAATGAAAACATGATAGTTAAAACGCGCGCGCAATTCAAAAATGGCCAACCGGACAATGACACGTTATCATCTTCCCCACCAGACCTGGTTCTTTTCTGGAAATTAGCTACGATTTGGCTATGGGTTTGGATCGTAGCAAACTAAGCAAAAAAAATAGCGAACAGCTCATATATGATCATAAATTTTTCGCGACCCTATCATTCTCTTCGTCCCAACCACGTGAGTTTGATGATGCCCTTAATTAAACCTAATTTAACCCCTAAACGAAAACCCCAAAATTAAACCCTAAAGCTTCAATTCGGCCTCCAATGGTGGAACCTATTTTAAACGCGTAAACTCCAAACAAACGACCCAGAAACAATCATAGCATCATACTCAAGCAGAATATATCATTAAAACATGTAAGAATGCATGAATTGCTCTAATCGATCCAAGTTTCAGAGCCACTTACTTTGACAAATTGGAGGATATTCTGGGGTTGTTGATGTAGAGCAGCGATCCAGACACGTTCCAAATCCCCTGAGGAAGCTTTTGGAACCTTTAAATCTACCTGAAAACCTCCAATTCTCTGAACCCGAATCCAAGTTTTGAGTGACTTTTGAAGTTCTTGCAAGTTCTCTTTTCTCCAGATTTTGCAACCCTTATTCGTGTGCCTGGCTTCAACTACTTATAGACTTGTATTAGGTCAAGAAATTGGAGGCCCATTGATCTTTGAATCCACTCTTGCAAATTTTGGAAATTTGATTTATTCTTGATTCATAAGTTACCATATTTGGCCTATTTTGTATCAATCTTTTCCCATTTGATTATGCACGAAAATGTGATTGTATTTAGTCATAAATATTGATTGAAAACAATCAAAACATATTTTCTACCAAAATATTTGATTTTCCACTTAATTAAATCATTAAAAATCAATTTTAAATGAAATAAAATTATGTAAAATCAAATAAAAATGATATAATTCGTGGCATATGTTTTGGATAACTTGTGGACCAAGTTTAAGTCATAAAAGTATGGGCCTATTTGCAAGAAATCCAATTTGAACCTTCTTATTTCACATTTTGCCTCCAAAACTTTCCCAACTTTGATCAAGCATATCTCACTCAAATTTTAAGCTATGAGGGAGTTCTAAGACTTTTTGGAAACCTCGAGATGTCCTCTATAAGCCACTTTAGAATATATTTTTTCATTTGGGGCTTTTATCTTGATCATATCCTCTTTGCCAAAAAACTGCTTTTGAAGGATGCTTGAAAAGGACCTGTAATCTTTTGCACCATACCTCTCAAATGAAGCATTTTTAGCCCTGGCTTGTGAGAGACAAAGTTGTAGAGAATCCAATTTCCTTCAAAATAGGCTTTGAGTGGGGAATTTTTGATGTTCCATGTGAAAGTTATGCCCAGTCAAAGTTGGGTTGACTTTCTCCTAAAGAAACCCTAATTTGAACCTTTTTGTATTTGTTCATCTCTGAGTTTCTATTAATGGAATCATGATCAACCCTTGATCAAATGATGGTTATACTCTTATTCACTTGATCTTGACCCAAAATTGAGAGGTTTTGACTGTGCTTTGATTATGGTTGACTTTTAGGTCAAACCAGTTGACTGTGGGTTATCTGGATCATTGAGTGAGCAAGGCTTTGGAGTTGAATCTTGAACTTTGCTATATGAGTACCTTAGAGCATGATAAACCATGGGGAGACTTCATTGGGCTTCACTTATCCCATTTTCTTAGGAGAGTACCCAAACCCTATTTTCACAGAAACCTTGTGTGAGAGAAACCCCTTAATGTATCTCTTGAGCATTGAAGTGTGGGAGGTAAATTTTGGGGTATGACAGTATCAACCGTCAAATTATCTCTCTCTTGAACATCATCTAATTGAACAACATCCGATGGATCCGCAATGTACCTCCTCAATTGAGACACATGGAACACATCATGAAGATTAAAAAGAGACGGTAGCAAAATCCGATATGCCACTTCACCTACCCTCTCTGAAATCTGATAAGGACCAATGAAACGCGGCGTCAACTTACGCGACTTCAATCCTCTACCAACACCCGTTATTGGCGTAACTCAAAGAAACACATGTTCATCCTTCTCAAACTCAAGAGCTTTCCTACTCTTATCATGATAACTCTTCGGACGACTTTGAGAAGTCTTCATCTTCTCTTGAATCATCTTAATCTTATTCGTACTCTCTTGAATCAACTCGAGTCCAACCACAGAACTCTCTCCCGATTCATACCAACACAAAGGAGTTCTACACCTTCTACCATAAAGAGCCTCAAATGTAACTTTGTACCCAAAGCACTTTGCAAACCTTCCCAAAATCTAGAAGTAAACCTCGGGTCTCTATCCGAAACAATACTTGACGGAATGCCATGCAAACACACAATCTTCTCAATGTATAACTTAGCAAGCCTTTCCATTGAATAATCCATCCTCATCGGAATAAAATGAGCATATTTTGTCAATCTATCCACAATGACCCAAATTGCTTCACAATTACTCGATGTTCTCGGCAAACCCGAAACAAATCCATAAAAATACTATCCCACTTCCACTTGGGAATAGATAACGGTTGCATCAAACCAGACGGCTTTTGATGTTAAATCTTTGACACATGAATAAACAAATTCCACTATATCTTTCTTCATACCTTGCCACCAAAACATTTTCCTCAAATCTTGATACATTTTAGTAGCACCGGGATGAATACTCAAATCACTTCTATTCCCTTCCTCAAGAATTCTCTTTCTCAAATCCGCAACATCCGGAATACAAACTCGATCACGACATCTCATAATACCATTCTCATCAATTTAAAAATCACCACCTTTTCCTTGATTAATCAATGTTATAATATCAACCAATTTCAAATCCGATTTCTGACTTTCTCGAATCTCATCCAAAATATCGCTTGTAATCTTCAACATACCAAGCTTAACACACGAAGACGTCGCTTCACAAGCCAAACTCAAATCTCTAAATTGTTCCAACAATTCCAATTCTTGAATCATCAACATAGACATATGCAATGATTTCCTACTCAATGCATCGGCTACAACATTCGCTTTTCCAGGATGGTAGTTCAAACCAAAATCATAAGCCTTTAAGAATTCCAACCATCTTCTTTGCGTCGTATTCAACTCTTTCTATTCAAACAAATACTTCATACTCTTGTGATCACTAAAAATGTCGAATCTTGATCCAAACAAATAATGCCTCCAAAGTTTCAACACAAACACAACGACGCCCAACTCCAAATCATGCGTCGGGTAATTCCTTTAGTGAACTTTGAGTTGCCTTGAAGCATAAGCTACCACTTACCCTTTTTTCATCAAAACACCTTCCAAACCCAACAATGAAGCATCACAATACACAACAAACGGTTCTAACGGATCTGGCAAAATCAAAATAGGAGCCGTAGTCAACCTTCTCTTAAGCTCTTGAAAATTTGCCTCACATTGCGAAGTCCAAATAAAAGCTTGACCCTTCCTAGTCAACAACGTCAACAATAAAGATAACTTAGAAAATCCCTCAATGAACTTCCTATAATAACCAGCCAAACCAAGAAAACTTCTAATCTCAGAAACAGACTTAGGAGATTCCCATTGAGACACGGCCTCAATCTTCGACGGATCAACTGAAATACCTCCACTTGAAATCACATGGCCAAGAAAACTCACTTCACTCAACTAAAATTCACACTTAGAAAGCTTGGCAAACAAATTCTTCTCTTTCAACACCGATAACACAATTCTCAGATGCTCAGCATGATCATCTTCACTCTTAGAATAAATCAAAATATCATCAATGAACACAACCACAAACTTATCCAGATAATCATGAAAAATCCTATTCATATACTCCATGAATACACCATGTGCATTAGTCACACCAAACGGCATAAAAGAATACTCATAGTGACGATACCTCATTCTAAAAGCAGTCTTTTGAATATCCTCCGCTTTCACACGAATCTGATGATACCCAGACCTCAAATCAATCTTGCTAAACACGCAAGCTCCATGAAGCAACTGGAAAACTCATCGAAACAAAAACAATGAAGTCGCCATCGAACATCTATTTATCCTACAATAAGGAATGGAAAATATCGAAGAAAACCAAATAACAAGCAATGGTCTCAGAGAAAGGGTAAGGGTGTCTGTTACGTGAGGGGAAGGTATTAGCACCCCTCACGTCTGTGGTACTCCACAGGATTCATTCTCGCTAATTTTCTAATCTAAGGGGGGGTGTGTGTGTGTGTGTATCATGCTATGTGCTAAGGGAAACATGCAATAGAAGATATACAAGATAGCAGGAAATATACAAATAAGAGGGAAACAAGATAAGAAGAAAAGGCCGAACAAAATAAAGGAAAAGAGAAAAGATCGCTCGCTAGGGTGTTCGTACCCTGTGCCTACGTACCTCCAATGTGCAATGGAGAAATCAGAGCGCCGTAGTTCGACCCAAAAGTTTCTGTTTCTATCTCGATTCGCGTCTCCTAGAGAAACGGAACCGAGCGCCCTAAGGGAGCATGCAAACAAGGAGCGTCACAAAGATTCTAGCAAACATGGCATGTGAACAGGCATCACAGATAAGAACAGGCGAACAGGCATCGCAAAGATATCATACGAACAGGCATCGCAGATAGAAATACAATCATGTAACAGGCATACACGAATGTGAGTGTGTGAACAAGCATCACAAGTGATAACGCGAACAGGCATCGCAAATAACATGTAACAGGCATACATGTGCAGGTGTGTGAACAAGCATCACAAAGATATAACACGAACAAGCATCACAGATACGAAGATAGTGAACAAGCATCACAAACATATGGCAATAAAATCGAGCTCCGCTCGAGAAACAAACAAACTACCGAAGTAGTAAACAATGCAAATGCAACACACAAACGAGCTTAGCTCGTAAAGCAAGCAAACTACCGAAGTAGTGACCTGGGAACTAGGGAGACGTTCTAGCTAACGGGAAAAGTCCTCCGAAGCCACTGTCCACGGGGAAGGTCCTCCGAGACGGTTGAACAAGAAAATAAGGGGAAATAAACGTTCTAGCTAACGGGGAAAGTCCTCCGAAGCTCCCATCCACGGGGAAAGTCCTCCGAGACGGGTGAACAAGACAATAACTGGAAATAAACGTTCTAGCTAGCGGGGAAAGTCCTCCGAAGCTACCATCCACGGGGAAGGTCCTCCGAGACGGTTGAACAAGAAAATAACGGGAAATAAACGTTCTAGCTAACGGGGAAAGTCCTCCGAAGCTCTCATCCACGGGGAAAGTCCTCCGAGACGGGTGAACAAGACAATAACTGGAAATAAACGTTCTAGCTAGCGGGGAAAGTCCTCCGAAGCTACCATCCACGAGGAAAGTCCTCCGAGACGGTTGAACAAGACAAATAACGAGAAATAAACGTTCTAGCTAACGGGGAAAGTCCTCCGAAGCTACCGTCCACGGGGAAAGTCCTCCGAGACGGTTGAACAAGCAAATAACGAGAAATAAACGTTCTAGCTAACGGGGAAAGTCCACCGAAGCTACCTTCCACGGGGAAAGTCCTCCGAGACGGTTGAACAAGCAAATAACGAGAAATAAACGTTCTAGCTAACGGGGAAAGTCCTCCGAAGCTACCGTCCACGGGGAAAGTCCTCCGAGACGGTTGAACAAACGAATAACTGGAAATAAACTGAAAACAGTAAACAAACAAATACAGAGCCTCTTTCGAGGGCTTGGCCAGATGAATGCCTAGGTCCTACTTCTCATGGCAAATATGATGCTGCATGCCTACCCTACTTCTCATGGCAATATATGGTACTCGAATAAGTAAAAGGGAAGGAACAGTACCGTACGGATAGCAAGTCCGTAATGAGCTAGCAAGCGTAAGCAGAGAAATCCGGGAATATCGCGTAGCAACTGTCCACAAGCAATAAGCAACATCAGGAATCCGTAAAAGCAAAATATCAAAGCACTGCGACGTCGCGAAAATAAATCGCACGTCGCGTAGAGTCATATATCAGCACCATCGTGCGACCCTTACAAGCAAACACACGGTACATATAGACAATTATCAAAGTGTCGTGTCCCACAAATAAAGTGGAACACGAGGCAGCTCGCATCAAATAAGGAACTCCCGGATGTACCTTGCACACACTAGCAAATGCGTCAGAGATAGCAAAAGCGCAACCTGAAGTTGCGGCAAAATTGAAAATGATAGAACAAAACCACATGCACACTAATGATATGCAGAACTAAACCTAAGTAGCCTACGTGATAGAAATAGTATGCAAATATTAAAAGAATATGAATGCAAACGAAATTCGAAGCAAAATTACGCAGGTCAATTGAATCCGGAAACTAGTGAAAACGGTATAAACCACTAAAAATAAAAGTCATCGGAATTAAACAAAAAAACTACACGGTTACTATAAAACGTGTCAAGGAATTCAAAAAAAGCAATCGAAACTTATTAAATCGGCCCAAAGGCGCGACTTTCGAGACGGGGCAGAAGCAAAATCAGTGGAAAAAGTCGGCCGAAACCGAAATTAAAGCTTTCAAACAGTTCCAAACAACATATTCCACTCAAGAAACACTATTCATACTTGCGAAAATCCAAAGCGGTAAGAAAGATATGACAGATTCAATGAAAGTCGACGCGTCGCGTCCGTTTGCGAAATTTAAAAAAAGAAAAAAAAATAGCATGCATGTCATAACAGAAAAATTCAGCACTTAATAACACCAATTAATCATTCAAATAAGCTTCACTTCCATCTTGTATCAACAACTTAATCATAAGCCAAATACATCACAAATTCTTTTAGTTTCTACATTTCCATGAATCAACAAATGATTGAAGTGCACCAACAACTACATAAACAAAAAAAAACTGCATTTTCATGTTCAAAAACAGTCCCCATTAACTTCACAAACCATGTTATATCTCAAATCAACAATTAGAACTCATCCACATTTTATTCTCATAGTTTCCAAGCACTTTCATAAGGCAAAATAAATGAAATGTGACACAAACAATGCCAACCAAAATTCTGCACTTTAAGATCTCTATAACGGTCCCAACAAGTTACAAAACCACACATAAGCACAAGACATTGATACATGGTGATGGACACAAGAGAGCATACAAAACACAAATTGGAATGTTGGCATAAGACATGCTTTTTTTTAAGTGGCACAAACAACAAGTCCTTAATATTTTACCTTAAGTTTGTAAATCATATCCAACAAGTAACTCCACGAAACAAAGGACTTAAGAATTCACAGAATATGCATAAGGCTTCAAGTTCAAGAATAGCAACAAGAGACCATATCACAATTAACAAGCATTTCGAATCACCTTTAGCACATAGGACCTTTCATAACAACATTCTTTGCAACACAAACAATGACAACCTCTTCAAGCATTTTTCAACTAATAGTTTGTGATTATTCCATGAACTAGTATAAGCAATGGCATCTCAAAATTTCCAGCATATGCACATCATCAAGTAAGATCAAACTTCACATTTAACTAAGAAAAATACACACATAAACCATGCTTCCCTCTATCGACAAACTACATTTCCAATTCAGATTTCTTCATGAAGCAATTCCCAACACCTTATCACATCATCTCACAATTATCTCAATCACTAATTTGCAACAATCTAGAACTTACAACAAATGCAACAATTATCACTATCATTTTCAACAATTATCCATCAAACACAACCACAATTTTCAGCATGTATATTTGAACTCCATTGACACTACACAACCATATTGTTACCGAACATTCATTAACCATACTCACGCACAAGTTTAGAATGATAGCATTTAATCACCACCGAAACTTTCATGAATTTCCTTCAACCCAACACTTTTAAAACAACAAGATCAAATGATTATTAGCACAACAAGCATGCTTCATTCTAACAGTAATGTCATCAACAAAAAAAAACAATAAAATCATACAATCATTTAGGCAAACACATGGAATGCATATTTCAACAATAATATTCTTCTCTAATCAATGTATCAATCAACACTTAGTTTCCATCTATTCCCTTCACGAATCAACTTCAAGCATTATCACACCAACAATATTTTTTATTAATACTCTGTATCATTTCTGATTTAACATGAAGCATTTCACAGTTCATCGCATCATTCGGTTCAAGCACAACAAATTCTCATATAAGCTTTGATTGATTCACACAATTTTAACTAAACAACGCCATCCGCCAATTAATTTCATCGTCGTTTTCGCAAATTTCCTAACCAAAACAGTGCAAGCTTCACGCATACAAATTATCAAGAATCTCCACCAATTCTCAAGATACCTCAACTAATAGTAACGCCAATTTACTACTACACAAAGCACAAGTAAGGTCTATACATCACTCTTTCCATCAACAATTATAATTAAATCTACTTCAGCATGTCAACACAAGAATTGAAGAAGAACTAACCGAACGAAGTGCTGCGAAAACAAAGCTTGAACAGCGACGATCGAGAGAAGCCTGACAGACAGCGTTGCGTCGACGAACGGTGATGACGGACAGCGTTGTCGCACGCTCGCGAAAAATGAACAGAGTCGCCACCAATATATTTATCCCATAAGGGAAAGGAATATCAGACAACCTGACAAAGGAAGGAACAGGGTCTTGCGACCAGAGAATCTAGGTACGGGAGTCAGTTACGCGAGGGGAAGGTATTAGCACCCCTCACGCCCATCGTACTCGATGGTATCCACCTATGTTTGTTTCTATCTAAAGGGTGTATATCTATGTCTAAAATCTAAATGCGAATGCATGCAAAATGTAGGGAAAATAAAGAATTGTACTCGCACGGGCCCTACCCCGCTGCCTACGTATCCTTTTCAGGAATCAGAGTTACCGTAGCTCGGCTCAAGATTTTCTGTTTGTTTTTGTGTTTTTTAGTTGGGCGGCGTTAACGTTCGCGCTCCTGCATAAGGGATCGCCTACGATGCGTTCGAGCGGAAATAACAATGCCCTTAGAAAGAAGGAAAAGAAATGATTGGTTTGTGTCTTTTAGGGTAGATGAGTGATGAACAGTTCCCAATACCGGGCCACTCACCACTTTCTCTACTTTGTTTTGAATTTGAACCATTGTTAGGTGTTTTAAGCGTTTTTGGTTGTGTGTTTTTTTAAGGGAGTTTGTTTGCGATTCGAATCACATAAAATGTATAATGATCGAGAAGCAGATTAGGGAATGAATCCCACTCACTTCCATCCCATTATGTAATGTTCGAGAAACAGATTAGGGAATGAATCCCACTCATTTCTCTCCCATTAATTAATGTTTGAGAAACAGATTAGGGAATGAATCCCACTCATTTCTCTCCCATTAGGTAGTGACCGAGAAACAGATTAGGGAATAAATCCCACTCGTTTCTATGCCACTAAGTGATTGAGAAACAAATTAGGGAATGAATCTCACTCATTTCTCTATCACTTTCTTATTGTGATTCGCATCTTCCTTTTATTAATGTTTTAAAGAGTTGAAAAAGAAAAAGAATGCAATAGGGAACTAGATCTAACATTCTAATCTATGTCATTCTAATCTACAAATGGTCCTAAGGTCGAGGATAACTATCCTATCTCAATTCCTCTTAACAAAGAAGGAAGAGTCTAAGGGAACATGGCAAGCAATAGTAAGGAGTAAGCAACATCAAAGCAAGAAATGAGAGGCTAAGCATGGAAACAAGAGAGAGAAGCCCCAAGTCAGTAGCAAAACAAGGGATTAAATGTCCCAAATCAAATGCAAAAGCATCACGGTGTCATACAAAAATATCCACAAGAAGTTACCAAAGTATCGCATGAGTCGTTACTTACCAATTAGCGGACAAACTTCAATTAATCAAAACAAAAACAAGTGAACACATGAACTAGGCTTGAAGTCAGTAGAAAACTCATTCATTTAATTCCAATATCCTACGTTAATCTATATTAGTCAATTAGCATGAAGCAATACAAAACTCTAACCAAAACTAGACAACATTAGGTCAATACTAGCTAAACGGTCACAAATCGCGAATGAAGTTAGAAACGTGCAATCAAATGGTACAAGTCAGTAGCAAATAGCCTTTACTAGATGCCTAAACACTCACAAAATCATGCCAAGGAGTTCCACACAAAATTACGGGTCATTTGTACAAGTTACGGTGCAATCGTCAACCAAAAACAAGTTATTTACATGTGAGAAAGAAAAATCGAGTAAAATGGGAAAACATGATCTAAAATTTCCAATTCCAGGTCTTAGGACCTCTAAACATCCCTAATTATATGTACAAAAAGGAACCAACATTATTGCATGAATGCATTTCAATTTGAGAGCACAAACGTCACAAGTATCTATTAGAAACGCATATTAATCGAGTTAAACAAAGCTAACCAAATACCAATCAAAACAAAGAATTAGGAGTTCATTTTTTATATACAATATCATAGATTAGTCTTCAACAATCATACAAAAATTGTTGGTTAAATTCTGATCCTAAGATGTTAAACGAAATTACTTTGCAAAGCCTAGCAAAACATGAAGGAGGATGAACCTATATGAAGAAAAGATTTATTAAAAATAACCAAGCGAATTCTAAAAATCTACAAAAAATACCAAAAATATATACACACATATATCTATCTAAAACCTATTTTTATTCATTTTTATTTCATTTAAAACTGAATTGTGAATCAAAAGTTAATAGGAAACAAAATAAAAAAGGGGGAAACTCTAACCATACAGGGGGGTGCAAAAGCAAAATGAAAATGAACAGAAACTAGTGTAATGCATGTTTGGGCCTATTGACTAGGGGTGTGAACAACAATTCGGACTAGCCCAGATTTTGATACAGTTTTGCTTGACCCAATTAATCACAATTATCTTCAAATTCTTGTATATAAACGAAGCTGAAGAGAGATCCGGTAAGCTTCTTTCGACCTTTTCCCCTTCTCTTCTTCTTTTCTGAGCTCGATGTTATTCGTCACGTGTTTCGTAGCAAACTCGTGATGATGATAATTAATGATGTATGTTGCAATTGCAGTGATGGCGATGAAGATGAATTCTGAGATTGTTGATGGTGGATGAAGATGATGATAGGTTGGAGGTGAGAAATTGAATGGAAGGTTGAAGATGAGGTTGAGGATCGTTGAACGATTATGGAGGTTCTCAAGTGAGTTTCGATTTTGTTTTTCAGTTATGATTCTTCTTCTTTTTTTCTTCCCTTTTCCGATTCTTTTTTGTGGGCGTATGAATGATGATGAAGAATGGTAGAGTGTGTTTGTGAGCTATGGTGAAGACGCTGATGGATGGAGGAGAAGGTTGAAGATGATAGTTGTGGTTTTGATGAAGGTTGGTTGGTTGGAGATGAAGATGATGGTCAATTCTGAGATTGTGAAGATTCGAAGATTGGAGAGTGAAGAAATGGTTCAAGAAACTCTTTGAAGTGCAGTGATGATGATGAACGATGCAGATGGAGAGAGGTTCAAGATTCTGAGTTTGTTACGATTCGGTTATGAGGTGAGTTTCTGTTGTAATTGATTTTCTCCTTCTCTCCCCCTTTTTCCCTCTGATTCTGTTATCTTTCTTCTTCTGTTATCAGTTTTTGGTTTTCTTTTTGGAAGATTTGCGTGAGTTTGATTGAGGGTGATGTTTGTGGTTGCAGAGAGGGGATGAAGAATGATTGAAGGTGGAAAATGGAGGGGGTTTGAAGCAGGTCGTGAAAATGAATGTTATATAGAGGTGACTGGTTCAGCTATTCATTCACAGGTTGGTTACAAAACGGTTTTCAATTCTGTTTTCTGTTGGATTAACTAGTTTGTTAGGGAATTAGTTACTAGATTTTTGTGAAGTTAGGAATTGGATTAGTTAGGGTAGTTATGAATTAGAACAGAGTTAGTTACAAAGTGCTTAAAATTGGTTATTTCTGTTGTGATTCTGTTTTAAAGGTTTATGTGGGTTAGTTGAATTATGAAGAAGGGTTATAGATGTATGTATGGTGTAGTTGGTTTACATGGTGGGCTGAAACTGTTAGAAATGTAGTGGGCTGGGAAAGGTTAGGGAGAGCTGTTGGTTGAGTGTTAGTTGGTTATGTACAGCTTGATTTAAACTTGAATAAACTCAGTGATTTGGAGCTGTTTTGAATATGTGGTTTGGACTGTGTGAATGATGTGAATTGTTTTAATGAAGTCAGTAGGTTAATATGTGTATGGTATATGATATGGGGCTGGTTTTGGTATTGACTTGAAAATGTATGGGCAGAATATGGTAGCATGTATATATTTGTATAGTGCAGCATTGATTTTCATAGTTTGATGTGGGTGAATTAATGTGAAATGGTTTGAATGTTGCAGGATTACGATTTGGCTTTGGTTGCGTTTCGTGTAGCATTACGAAGGTTTGTGTGGAATGGGGTATGACTTGGAGCTTTGAGGAAAAGGTTTACAAGATGGAACAAGAGATAGAATCAAGACTTTAGAACGATTTTTGTATTTGAAAGGTGTAATGTGTAATGTGTAATTGAAATTGAATGTATAGACATTTGGGTTTTCTGAGTTTTGTAATGGATGAGAACCTTTGGACAATTTGTAATCTTGTAAATTTCCCTTTATGAATAACTTTGAATCCAATGAGTCCTTGAATTTATCTCTTGACTTTGTGGGCATCTCAACGATGTTTCTTCCGATTTTACCTCTGGATCTCAATGACATGAAGAATGGAACTTGGATAATACTTGAATGAGCTTGAATCGAATGTTGAACTTTTCTTCAAGTAATAAAGCTTTTGCAAATATTCCAAATTCCTTCCAATCTTGTATGCTTGACAACTTTGATTCATTTTACAAAGGTAAACACAAATTCAACATCAAAGTGTTAATGAATCCAAATTCGACTTCACCCCTCAAGGAAACCTTGACTTCAATTCGATCTTCTAATCCATATCAAACTTGCATGACATGCGCCAAGTAACTGAAAGAGTAGAAATTAAAATTCCATCTTCAATTAATGGGCCTCAATGGGCACATACCCAAAACTTCTGATTCCTTTATATTGAGAGGCCGCTTCATGACTTGATTTGTTCGACAAAGAACCCAAGCCAACTTATTTGAACCCTTGATGGACCACTTAAATATTTAATCTCTCGAGAAGTTCTGACGAAGGTGCTATTGTGGTCTAACAACCTTGAATAATGAGAAGAACTTTAAAACCATAAGGAATCCAAACTACCACCATCCTTGATCCCACTGCCCAGTTTATTGATTAATGATGCATGGGTTATGTTAGATGACCTAATGGAAGGTATATACATGAATGCAAAAGTCTAAGCCAGTTAGAAATTAAAGGGTAGGACAAATTTGGGGTATGACAGCTGCCTCAATTTAATTGTCTTAAACCTGAAGGTGAGATAGGCGCTAGCCTTTCGAACATTCGAGGTAGAAGAAAATTAAATACCAAAGTACCAGAAATTTGTCCTAGAGAGAAGATGGTGTAAGTGTTATCTTTATTTTTGATATCTGCTGGGGAAAGAGAAATTTTGTTTTTTCTGATGGAAAGATATACAATGAATAATGGATTTGAATGGTGATAACTTGTAACGTAGCCAAGGTGCGAATACAAGGTTCTCAATGGAAATGATTGTTGTATGAAACTATGATTGGAAAGTATGGGTCCGATGGAATGATAGGATCTACTGACTCAGAAATTGAAGGTAAGGGTAAATGACTCGAAACCGGGGTGGGATCAACAGATCCACGACTCAAATCTAGGGTAAGATCAACGGACCTACGACCCACACGAATTGAAAAAGATGAGGATAAGGTCAACGGACCTACGATCCACAAGAATTGAAAAAGATGAGGATAAGGTCAACGGACCTACGATCCACAAGAAATGAAAAAGATGAGGATAAGGTCAACGGACCTACGATCCACAAGAATGAAAAAGATGAGGATAAGGTCAACGGACCTACGATCCACAAGAAATGAAAAAGATGAGGATAAGGTCAACGGACCTACGATCCACAAGAATGAAAAAGATGAGGATAAGGTCAACGGACCTACGATCCACAAGAATGAAAAAGATAGGGATAAGGTCAACGGACCTACGATCCACAAGACTGAAAAAGATGGGGATAAGGTCAACGGACCTACGATCCACGAGAAATGAAAAAGATGAGGATAAGGTCAACGGACCTACGATCCACAAGAAATGAAAAAGATAAGGATAAGGTCAACGGACCTACGATCCACAAGAATTGAAAAGGATGAGGATAAGGTCAACGGACCTACGATCCACAAGAATAGAAAGAAAGGATAAACATCAACACTGGGGTTGGGGGACATCAACACTGAGGTTGTGAAAGGAAAGGCGTCGACACTGAGGTCGAGGACATCAACACTGAGGTTGTGAAAGGAAAGGCGTCGACACTGAGGTCGAGGACATCAACACTGAGGTTGGGACGAGAAAAGATAAACATCAACACTGAGGTTGTGAATGACGATTGGCATTGACACAGAGGTCGGTGAAGGAATGATAGGTACCAACACTGAGGTTGGACAAGAAAAGGATAGACATCAACACTGAGGTTGAAAAAGAAAGATATCGACGCTGAGGTCAAGGGAAGAAAGAATTAATATCAACACTGAGGTTGGGGATTGGGGATTAGTTTTGAAATGGTTTGCCAGAACGGAAGGCAAAGGATACACAACACGGGGGTTGGATCTAAAAGTTTTCCCGTACGAGGGGAAGGGACCACGGAGACTAGTGACGACTAGACTCGACCCAAAAGAGTAGTACATACTGAAGAATCACGGGATATCGATGCTTGCGAAGCATAAGAATTACATTAATCCCTCAGGCCAAAGGCGGGGTGTAACTCTTCAAGAGTGGCAATCGTTCGAATTACCACACACCAAGTATGGTTATTCAAACGATTGAAAAATGAGATGGGTTGAATGCCCACCCTCATTCGCACTCTAATTTGCACGCAACATACGGGAAATAACCATCACAAGACTAGAGACGACTAGACTCGACAAGAAGGCGATAGTAACCACTAGGGATTACGGGAATATCGATGCTTGCGAAGCATAAGAATCACATTAATCCCTCAGGCCAAAAGGCGGGGTGTAACTCTTCAAGAGCGGCAATCGTTCGAATTGCCACACACCAAGTATGGTTATTCAAACGGTTGAAAAATGAGATGGGTTGAATGCCCACCCTCATTCACGCTCTAATCTGCACGCAGCACACGGGAAATAACCTCGGAGACAACGATTCTGACGAAGAAAGACATTGTATCCGATCCACATTGGGGAGAGAGCATGAGACTTCTTTTGGGGATTGAGGATACCAGGTATTGGCACCATGGTTTGAGGAGATTTGTGATGTAGTAGCAGATATCAAATAGAGTTTGTAAGGACAATATTTTATGTGGGGAAGTATCGTTGGCTTTATTGAGTACTGATTTGTATTATCTGGCTTATGCTTTGAATGCATGTTTGAATTTTTCTATGGCGTAATGATCCATTTTGACGGATATGCTACGCTTTTGAGGATGCAATGTTATATGCAGTGAATACTATATGCAGAGTGCCAAATAAAGGCATTAGTGGGGTAAACACCAGGGAGAACCCCCTTAGTGTTAAGGACCATGTACATATGCCAATAGATATTGGACTTTGATTTGTAAGATGCACCTTTCTTTGACTTGAAGAATGATTCCTGACTTCTTACCATGTGCCACTGCTTGGAGGATTTTCAGCTTGAGGAGATTCCCTCGATTCACCATGTAGGAGATGAGAAATCCAGGTAACGAGCCTTGGTTAGGGAAGTAGGACAACTCCTAGGAGAAATAAACTCCTACACTTGAGGAATGGAATAAACTCTCAGGAGAAATAAACTCCAGTACTTGGGGAGAGAATAAGTTTCTAGGAGAAATAAACTCCTATGGTCGGGGAGAGTCGATATAACTCAAAAGATTGTGCTCCAAGCTTTGTGACCTACGAAGGAATTTGCCCTAAGGGATCCTTGGAGAGATTTGTCGAATCTCGACGTAACTGCTCCAGATTGGTTGAACTTAAGAGAGATTCCTTGACGTGATTGCCCCAGATTGATCAAAGCTTGAAGAGATTTGTCGACATGATTGCCCCAGACTGGTTGAACTCAAGAGAGATTCCTCGACTTGATTGCCCCAGATTGACAAATGGTGAATGGATTCCTCAGTTGACGGAGTCTTCACACAACTTTACCCTTGAAGTAATCAGTCTTTGAATGGCTCACGGAATCGATCAACTTTTTCTGCAGTTGTTCATTATTTGATCTTCCTTGATGTCAAGTGTTTATTCACAAGTAAAAGATATTTGTTTTGAATATGATAATCTTAATGCAATGCTTATGCTAGCTTCGAGATCAAAGTTTATTGAAACAAAGTTGTGACATTCAGTGTTTGAATTATTTGTCATATCGATATCACCATAAATGGTAAGCAAACATCTGGGAGTCAGTTTTACGCAACTTGGTGTGGTATGCTTTTGAAATAACCCTGCTTCAATTAGGTCTTTTAAGGGTTGTAACGTGGCCTGGTTCACGGTTTTAGAAAGAAAGGATTTAAGGCCCAAAGTCTAACCTAACCCACCCATTCTTCGTGATGTTCTCCAGTCCTAAGTTCAACTTAACCTGATACGAGCGTTCATCCTTCAAAAGGAGTTTGAGATGATTGAGGAATCAATGAAGCTCTTGGACATGGCAGTCACGTTACCTTTCAATTTGGTGTCTGATCACACGACTTTGTTCTTTTAATCCTTGTTTTTCGCTTCTGCTTCGCTTTTCCTTTTTGTTTTTTGTTTCCCTAACTTTTGCCTGGACAAATTCTTTTGAATTTTATTTTGGAGTCCAGCGGGATGCCCTAATTTTTGCCTAAGTCACTTGTTCTCAAGTTGTTGACTTAGCGGGCTCTTTTTTCTTTTTTCATTCACTTTTTTGATAAGTCGTGTGATCCTGAATCTTTGGTTTGTGGGAGGTGATTGTGACTGCCTGATTGTCTGATTGACGAGGGATTACCATTGTGGTATTGACTTTCCTCAACATTTTGAAAGATAACCATTGTTGTATCCTTAGATGCACACTCCTGATGAATTTTGATTGCTCGATCAGGTTAATTGAATGCTACCCTGCCCCCGGGTTAAATGTGAGGGTTTTTTTTTGTATAGAAAAGAAACTCCTACTTCAAGGCTCAAAGGGGTTAACGAGGGTTGCACTCCCTTATATCTCCAGTGTTTAGGGATTTGAAACAATGCCTGTACATCCTTAGCGGGGTTTTATTCAAAAGCACACAATTAGAGATTTTGCGTTTTTATTATTTTTCATCATTCTCCTTTTGATGTTCTTTGCTTTAGTCAAGAGTTGGATATCGATAGACAGAAAGATATGAGTGAACACAAATGGATTGATTCGAAACTAGCATATGCAGTGCATTTTTATTTTCATTAAAAACAAACAAGTTTTACATGGAAGTAACATTTAACAAAACAAGGAAAATTATAAATGAAAATGCAGAAATGAATTGATGATTGCCATAGTAGAGGAGGCTTGACTCCGTCTGGACTTGTTGATCTTGAATACTTTTTGTAGTTCCTTCCAAACACTTCATATTACTTCAAAAGAGACATTAACAAAGTCACCCAAGAGTTGTAAATTTTCTTTGTCTTACTTTAGGGATTCGAGCAATGCGAGTGATGCAATGCTCAAGATAAGAGTACGTCTTGCTTATCCCTCGTGCGGGAGCCCCAAGCATAGTTGCTAGAATAGTAATCATCATCATAAGCGAAAAGAATCTTGTATGGTCATCAAACTCAAGAGATCTACTTGTGGTGAAGAAAACCCAATACTTGAATCTTAACCAATTGAAATTCCAACAAACAGGGAAGCGAACGGGCACAAGGCGATAGGATCACATCAATTTATGCGTAGTCCGTCTGGAGTGAGTGATATTGCTTTGGATTCAATGAGATCTTGGACTTTGCGTTTCAAAATATTACAATCCTCAGTTGAATGTCCAGATGCCCCAGAATGGTACTCACACTTTGCATTCAAGTCATATCCTTGAGGAATCGGTGTTGGAAGGGGCTTAGCCTCCCTTAGTTGGACCAAGGAATCGTTGAGTAAATGAGAGAGCAGTTGACTGTAGGTCATAGGAATCGGGTCAATCTTTCTTGGTGGTCTTCTCGGCCTTTGTGGACCCTGTTGTTGGTAATTTTGGTGATAGTTAAGAACATGAACCTGAGGATAAGCAGGGGGTTCCTTTTCTCCATTCTCTGAAATTGCATTTGTTTCACTTTTCTTTTCTTCAGTGAATTCGGAAACATCGGAGATATCCTGGATTTTACCCATCTTTAAAGCGTTTTCAATTCGTTCTCCTACAACAACCAAACTTGAGAATTCGGAGGAAGCACATCCAATCATCATGTTTAGATAAGGATCTTTCAAAGTATTCATGAACGTGTCTACAAGCTCTCGTTCCAAAAGAGGAGGTTGGACTCTAGAAGCTAATTCTCTCCATCTTTGTGCATACTCTTTAAAAGACTCATCAACCTTCTGAGTTAAACTTTGGAGTTGTAGTCTAGTAGGAGCCATGTCACTGTTGTACTTGTAATGCTTGAGAAAAGCCTCTGCTAGTTCATCCCATGTGCGGACATGAGCTCGTTCAAGTCGTGTATACCATTCAAGAGATGCCCCACTGAGACTATCCTGAAAGAAATGCATTAGAAGCTTATCATTTTCTGCATACGGAGCCATCTTGTTACAGAATGCCTTGATGTGGCTCATCGGACAAGTAGTACCCTTGTATTTCTCAAAACTGGGGACTTTGAATTTAGCAGGAATCTTGATATCAGGCACTAGGCACAAATCAATAGCATTTAAACCTGAGGAGCTTCGACCTTCTAAAGCATTCAACCTTTCTTCTAGGAGATGGAATTTTCTCTCATTTTCCTCGATCGGGAACTTGAAAGCTTCAAATTCAGAATCGTTCTCATGATGTGAATCCTCCTTATTAGGAATTTCCACGAGCACAGGTTTTGACCCCCCATTAGCAACAGTGGTCGGAGTAACATTAGTCAACTTAGCAACACTTTGTCTGAGCTCTTCTTGCCCCTGAATAACAACATGGAGAGTCTCCAAGAGTTGGTTCATCCTCTCCCCCATAGTATCCATGTCCTTACGAAGTTCAACCTGATTTTGTTCAAGACGGTCCATGATTATCCTCTGATTAATCCTTGTATGATACGGATGTAGGGAAGTCAAATTTGTTGATGAAGCAGAAATCTGGATTGAAAAGGACCCCAATAAGCTTCTGATAGAACTATGAAATGCATGATAATATGAATGCATGTTTCATTTATGAGAGATCCTAAAGTCTTTTCACAATCTTTCATTTTCTTTCTTTCTTTTTTTTATCTTTTTTTTTTGTATAGAATATCTTTTCCTTTCTTTTTCGCTTTTCTATTTCCTTTTCTTTTATTCTTTCTTCTTTTTTTTTGGAAATAGACTTTAGGATCCCTCATAAATGAAGTGGATAAAGCAATGATGTTATGCAATGCAAAGGCATGGGATCAAGGTCCATATAATCTTAGTAACCACCATACAAACTTCTGAATAACTGATACAGGTCAAATGTCACAGGATCAAAGGTCCGACACCTTTTTGAATACCAGGAAAACCAATAGTCACCAACAGAACAGAATAGTCACCAACGGTACCTGTCATGTATATCCCTCCCCACTCACAGGTGAATCTAGGTCAAGGTAGGTCAATGGCTTCCAGCGTTATCAGTTCTCCTGAAACACCATCATTGTCGCAAATACATGCCAACAACGGTATCTCATTTGAACCTCGACTGGTCGTGGGTCTCATGATCGCAATCAACAGAACCTGACATTCTGTTGGCGTCATGACTATCCACTCTATCCTAGGTATCCTATGTGTCACTCTGGCCTGGGTATTGGGCCTTTTACCTCATAGGACATCCCACCCAACCTGCAAACAGTGAAAATATATGGTCCCGAAGGGGATCCCAATCCAGTCCAGATTCATGCGGAAAATAAACATGATATGCAAGCGGGAAAGTAAACATGACATGCAAAAAACAAAAAATAAATAAATGCAACATATAGACAAAATATAGCACACCCAAAAAATAAGCAAACAAACGGATAGGCTAGGATCGACTCGCTAAAGATGGACCAGCACAGGTCTATCACATCCCCAGCAGAGTCGCCAGCTGTCGCACGCTCGCGAAAAATGAACAGAGTCGCCACCAATATATTTATCCCATAAGGGAAAGGAATATCAGACAACCTGACAAAGGAAGGAACAGGGTCTTGCGACCAGAGAATCTAGGTACGGGAGTCGGTTACGCGAGGGGAAGGTATTAGCACCCCTCACGCCCATCGTACTCGATGGTATCCACCTATGTTTGTTTCTATCTAAAGGGTGTATATCTATGTCTAAAATCTAAATGCGAATGCATGCAAAATGTAGGGAAAATAAAGAATTGTACTCGCACGGGCCCTACCCCGCTGCCTACGTATCCTTTTCAGGAATCAGAGTTACCGTAGCTCGGCTCAAGATTTTCTGTTTGTTTTTGTGTTTTTTAGTTGGGCGGCGTTAACGTTCGCGCTCCTGCATAAGGGATCGCCTACGATGCGTTCGAGCGGAAATAACAATGCCCTTAGAAAGAAGGAAAAGAAATGATTGGTTTGTGTCTTTTAGGGTAGATGAGTGATGAACAGTTCCCAATACCGGGCCACTCACCACTTTCTCTACTTTGTTTTGAATTTGAACCATTGTTAGGTGTTTTAAGCGTTTTTGGTTGTGTGTTTTTTTAAGGGAGTTTGTTTGCGATTCGAATCACATAAAATGTATAATGATCGAGAAGCAGATTAGGGAATGAATCCCACTCACTTCCATCCCATTATGTAATGTTCGAGAAACAGATTAGGGAATGAATCCCACTCATTTCTCTCCCATTAATTAATGTTTGAGAAACAGATTAGGGAATGAATCCCACTCATTTCTCTCCCATTAGGTAGTGACCGAGAAACAGATTAGGGAATAAATCCCACTCGTTTCTATGCCACTAAGTGATTGAGAAACAAATTAGGGAATGAATCTCACTCATTTCTCTATCACTTTCTTATTGTGATTCGCATCTTCCTTTTATTAATGTTTTAAAGAGTTGAAAAAGAAAAAGAATGCAATAGGGAACTAGATCTAACATTCTAATCTATGTCATTCTAATCTACAAATGGTCCTAAGGTCGAGGATAACTATCCTATCTCAATTCCTCTTAACAAAGAAGGAAGAGTCTAAGGGAACATGGCAAGCAATAGTAAGGAGTAAGCAACATCAAAGCAAGAAATGAGAGGCTAAGCATGGAAACAAGAGAGAGAAGCCCCAAGTCAGTAGCAAAACAAGGGATTAAATGTCCCAAATCAAATGCAAAAGCATCACGGTGTCATACAAAAATATCCACAAGAAGTTACCAAAGTATCGCATGAGTCGTTACTTACCAATTAGCGGACAAACTTCAATTAATCAAAACAAAAACAAGTGAACACATGAACTAGGCTTGAAGTCAGTAGAAAACTCATTCATTTAATTCCAATATCCTACGTTAATCTATATTAGTCAATTAGCATGAAGCAATACAAAACTCTAACCAAAACTAGACAACATTAGGTCAATACTAGCTAAACGGTCACAAATCGCGAATGAAGTTAGAAACGTGCAATCAAATGGTACAAGTCAGTAGCAAATAGCCTTTACTAGATGCCTAAACACTCACAAAATCATGCCAAGGAGTTCCACACAAAATTACGGGTCATTTGTACAAGTTACGGTGCAATCGTCAACCAAAAACAAGTTATTTACATGTGAGAAAGAAAAATCGAGTAAAATGGGAAAACATGATCTAAAATTTCCAATTCCAGGTCTTAGGACCTCTAAACATCCCTAATTATATGTACAAAAAGGAACCAACATTATTGCATGAATGCATTTCAATTTGAGAGCACAAACGTCACAAGTATCTATTAGAAACGCATATTAATCGAGTTAAACAAAGCTAACCAAATACCAATCAAAACAAAGAATTAGGAGTTCATTTTTTATATACAATATCATAGATTAGTCTACAACAATCATACAAAAATTGGTGGTTAAATTCTGATCCTAAGATGTTAAACGAAATTACTTTGCAAAGCCTAGCAAAACATGAAGGAGGATGAACCTATATGAAGAAAAGATTTATTAAAAATAACCAAGCGAATTCTAAAAATCTACAAAAAATACCAAAAATATATACACACATATATCTATCTAAAACCTATTTTTATTCATTTTTATTTCATTTAAAACTGAATTGTGAATCAAAAGTTAATAGGAAACAAAATAAAAAAGGGGGAAACTCTAACCATACAGGGGGGTGCAAAAGCAAAATGAAAATGAACAGAAACTAGTGTAATGCATGTTTGGGCCTATTGACTAGGGGTGTGAACAACAATTCGGACTAGCCCAGATTTTGATACAGTTTTGCTTGACCCAATTAATCACAATTATCTTCAGATTAGCAACTAAATCCAATTATTCAAATTAATAAACAAATTAGATGTTAATCACCCTAATTAAATCCACGTTAATGCATATTAGAATAAGAGGAATTAGGTCAAGAAAATGTGACCTTTGGGCTTCTGAACCTCTCTTCTCCTTTCTCTCACGACGGCGCGATGATTTCCTCCGTGATCTTCTCCGATCAACCTCACCGGCGCACCACCTCCAACAGAAGGCAATCCTGACCTCTCTCATCTTATCTCCTTTTCGGCATCATCCCTGACTCGTGACTCTCCCTCGATCCGTCTCTGTTTCTCAAATTCTCACCGAGTCCTATCGGTTTCGACGCTGCAATGGAGTTTGCTCAATCAAAAGGACCTACGAAGAAGATAAGACCTCCAACGATTCTTGTATATAAACGAAGCTGAAGAGAGATCCGGTAAGCTTCTTTCGACCTTTTCCCCTTCTCTTCTTCTTTTCTGAGCTCGATGTTATTCGTCACGTGTTTCGTAGCAAACTCGTGATGATGATAATTAATGATGTATGTTGCAATTGCAGTGATGGCGATGAAGATGAATTCTGAGATTGTTGATGGTGGATGAAGATGATGATAGGTTGGAGGTGAGAAATTGAATGGAAGGTTGAAGATGAGGTTGAGGATCATTGAACGATTATGGAGGTTCTCAAGTGAGTTTCGATTTTGTTTTTCAGTTATGATTCTTCTTCTTTTTTTCTTCCCTTTTCCGATTCTTTTTTGTGGGCGTATGAATGATGATGAAGAATGGTAGAGTGTGTTTGTGAGCAATGGTGAAGACGCTGATGGATGGAGGAGAAGGTTGAAGATGATAGTTGTGGTTTTGATGAAGGTTGGTTGGTTGGAGATGAAGATGATGGTCAATTCTGAGATTGTGAAGATTCGAAGATTGGAGAGTGAAGAAATGGTTCAAGAAACTCTTTGAAGTGCAGTGATGATGATGAACGATGCAGATGGAGAGAGGTTCAAGATTCTGAGTTTGTTACGATTCGGTTATGAGGTGAGTTTCTGTTGTAATTGATTTTCTCCTTCTCTCCCCCTTTTTCCCTCTGATTCTGTTATCTTTCTTCTTCTGTTATCAGTTTTTGGTTTTCTTTTTGGAAGATTTGCGTGAGTTTGATTGAGGGTGATGTTTGTGGTTGCAGAGAGGGGATGAAGAATGATTGAAGGTGGAAAATGGAGGGGGTTTGAAGCAGGTCGTGAAAATGAATGTTATATAGAGGTGACTGGTTCAGCTATTCATTCACAGGTTGGTTACAAAACGGTTTTCAATTCTGTTTTCTGTTGGATTAACTAGTTTGTTAGGGAATTAGTTACTAGATTTTTGTGAAGTTAGGAATTGGATTAGTTAGGGTAGTTATGAATTAGAACAGAGTTAGTTACAAAGTGCTTAAAATTGGTTATTTCTGTTGTGATTCTGTTTTAAAGGTTTATGTGGGTTAGTTGAATTATGAAGAAGGGTTATAGATGTATGTATGGTGTAGTTGGTTTACATGGTGGGCTGAAACTGTTAGAAATGTAGTGGGCTGGGAAAGGTTAGGGAGAGCTGTTGGTTGAGTCTCCAAGAGTTGGTTATGTACAGCTTGATTTAAACTTGAATAAACTCAGTGATTTTGAGCTGTTTTGAATATGTGGTTTGGACTGTGTGAATGATGTGAATTGTTTTAATGAAGTCAGTAGGTTAATATGTGTATGGTATATGATATGGGGCTGGTTTTGGTATTGACTTGAAAATGTATGGGCAGAATATGGTAGCATGTATATATTTGTATAGTGCAACATTGATTTTCATAGTTTGATGTGGGTGAATTAATGCGAAATGGTTTGAATGTTGCAGGATTACAATTTGGCTTTGGTTGCGTTTCGTGTAGCATTACGAAGGTTTGTGTGGAATGGGGTATGACTTGGAGCTTTGAGGAAAAGGTTTACAAGATGGAACAAGAGATAGAATCAAGACTTTAGAACGATTTTTGTATTTGAAAGGTGTAATGTGTAATGTGTAATTGAAATTGAATGTATAGACATTTGGGTTTTCTGAGTTTTGTAATGGATGAGAACCTTTGGACAATTTGTAATCTTGTAAATTTCCCTTTATCAATAACTTTGAATCCAATGAGTCCTTGAATTTATCTCTTGACTTTGTGGGCATCTCAACGATGTTTCTTTCGATTTTACCTCTGGATCTCAATGACATGAAGAATGGAACTTGGATAATACTTGAATGAGCTTGAATCGAATGTTGAACTTTTCTTCAAGTAATAAAGCTTTTGCAAATATTCCAAATTCCTTCCAATCTTGTATGCTTGACAACTTTGATTCATTTTACAAAGGTAAACACAAATTCAACATCAAAGTGTTAATGAATCCAAATTCGACTTCACCCCTCAAGGAAACCTTGACTTCAATTCGATCTTCTAATCCATATCAAACTTGCATGACATGCGCCAAGTAACTGAAAGAGTAGAACTTAAAATTCCATCTTCAATTAATGGGCCTCAATGGGCACATACCCAAAACTTCTGATTCCTTTATATTGAGAGGCCGCTTCATGACTTGATTTGTTCGACAAAGAACCCAAGCCAACTTATTTGAACCCTTGATGGACCACTTAAATATTTAATCTCTCGAGAAGTTCTGACGAAGGTGCTATTGTGGTCTAACAACCTTGAATAATGAGAAGAACTTTAAAACCATAAGGAATCCAAACTACCACCATCCTTGATCCCACTGCTCAGTTTATTGATTAATGATGCATGGGTTATGTTAGATGACCTAATGGAAGGTATATACATGAATGCAAAAGTCTAAGCCAGTTAGAAATTAAAGGGTAGGACAAATTTGGGGTATGACAAGCGTTGCTTGGATCATCGTTGACTGACGTCACGGAGAAGGAGTGACAATCGGCAAGCGGTAATGAGCGGCAGTATGAGAAGGTGACGATCGGCGAGGCAATGAGTTTTAGTTAAGTGATCTTCATCATCTTCATCATCACGTTCTTGAGTTTTTTTTATTTTTTGTATTTTGATTCTAGAGAGAAGGGAGAGAGAATTGAATTTTTGTTTGTGTAGAGAGAGAGTGGGAATTGATGAATGAATGAAAATTGGGACAAAAATGAATATATAGTGTAAATGTGAATTGCCCGAAATAACCTCAACGTGTCTCCTTTTTGTTTATTTTCGAGGAAATATTATTTGACGCGAAATTTGGAGATGAGATCAATTCCACTGTGAAGATGACCAAATCTGTGACTCGTAGCCGCGAGAATCGTCTCAATCCGACAAACGGTGAGGAAATTATGCGCGTTTGAATGACGAGAAATATCGGTTCATCTGGTGCGACTGTGCAGAATTTTGTGCGTACCGTTCAAAGAATGCAATAAAAATCAATCTTCGGCTCGAAATCTGAAAGGGCACGTGTGACGAAGAATCGAGGATAACGAAATTTTCGAGAGTATGCCGCTGGAGTGGACTACATACGATAAAAATCGAAGAAGTTATGAATTTTTAAACTTGTCGCGACATACTCGAAAACACATTTTTTTACCGAAACAACGCGACGATCCTTAAAATTCTGGGAATTTTCCGTGCATAATTGGCCTTCGGTCCGAACATATGAAATCTTGGTAATGATGGTACGGAGCTCCAGTTAAATTTTCAAGCGAATCCGACGAGCGGATTAGGAGATATGAATTTTCCGAGGTCCGAAACCCTACATTCAGCACTGTTTTTCACTACGAAACCTCAAGTAAATTGCAAATCTGGCGACCTTCCTCAAAGAATTGGCTTCCAAATATGACTTGCGAATTTTCTCGTATTTCCACTGTTTAAACCATTCTTCACGCCTTTCTTCTTAAACCCATGAAAACTCTTTATTACTTTTCTTCAATTTTTGAATGACGAAATAAACGTCATTATTAACTTATAGCTCAAATAAAGAGGGCAAATTTTGGGGTCCAACAGCTGCCCCTATTCAAACTTCTTGAACCTGACGAGTGCGAAATGAAAATTTCGAACCGTTGAGGTGGAAGAAGATTGAATACCAGAATGAACTCGAAAATTTGCACTCTTGATCAATAGAAGATTCCAACTTGCAATGAAGAAAGAATGTACCACCCCGCAAGCAGGGAGAAAAAACTTCAATTGATCTGGATAATAAATATGCTCCAACTTGTGATAAGAAGGAACGGGCACCCACAGGAAGGGGAAACACTTCAAATGATCTGGGCATCAAGAGAAGGAACATCTCGACTGATCTGAGTATCATACGTAGCAGATGTCTCCGAACTTGCATCGGGATAGATGTCTTAGGTCGATCTGGGAATCGAGGGAGATACATCGGTTGATCTGGACATCAACGAGTAATAGGTATCTCTGATCTAGGAATCATGATCTGGGAATCTGGGCAGACATCTCTTCTGATGCAATTAAATCATCAGGTAGATATTCCTACTAATCTGGGAATTAGCGGCTAGCTCCTTCGTAAGACCACGGGGATCCGGAGGCGGCTCCTTCAACTGAACTAGAAATCAGGATAGGAACAATATCTCTTCCGAACTGTGTACGCCGGGGAAAGAATGCCTTTAAACTGATCTGGACATGATGCCAGAAAATAAGTAGGACAATCTTCATCTGAAAGACAAAGTCGATCAGGCAGACATCTCCATCTGATCTGATGACATCAGTGGCTTGCTCCTTCGTAAGATCTTGGGAGATCTGGAGGCGGTTCCTTCAACTGAAAGTCTGATTTATCAGGAATAGGAACAGATATCTCTTCCGAACTGTGTACGCCGGGTAAAGAAAATGTCTTCAACTGATGGTTAGGCATCAGGACTGGGCAAACGAGTTTCTTCTTCTGAACGAACTAAATCGTCAGGGAGTAGATATTTCCAACTGATATGATGTATCAGAGGGCTTGCTCCTTCAGAAGATCTATAGAGATCCGGAGGCGGTTCCTTCAACTGAGCTGGATATCAGGATAGGAACAAATATCTTCCACCGATCTGGGGGCATCGGGAATAGGAATGTCTTTGAACTGATCTGAGCTGCGTCAGAAAATAAGTAGAACAATCCTCTTCTGATTCAAAATATCAGGATAAGCGCCTATAATGACTAGGCGAATATTGCTCTCTAGGGAGCATTTGAATCTGGATAACTTTCCTGCAGAAAGAAACAGATATGATATGATTTATGCATGATGCATGCATGAATGTGTACGGAATAACGTTTCCGATAAGGAAGACGCTACACGCTTAAAGAATGCAATGCGAATGATGCATGATTCGGACGTTGCTTGGGGAAACAACGGATGAGCACCGAATTGCTGAAGAAGTCCTGGAGAGAGCCTAGAACTCTGCGGGGAGGACAAGATACGTGACCAGAAGTCACAAACTGCGAGTTGGCAAAAGATGGATCTGAAATCTGCTGTAGACGATCAAATCTGAACGCGAGCTCTGGTTGGGGAATAAATCTTGCTTGAAGATAAGAACATCCCACTTACTTGCTTGGGGAATACCCTGGAAACTTCACTGGAGAAGCAAATTCTCGACACACTAGGGATGAGGAGACAAGAGCAAGTCGTGAAGATAACTCTGATGAGGAGTGACTAACTTGCTTGTATAGAACGCATTCCGCTGGGGAAATCCTTGACGGAAACAGATCATGCTGAGGATACATGTGAACCTCTGCTGAGGAAAGAAACTCAGTGGGGAAGACGATACTTCTACAAAGCTTGTTGCTGGGGGTATGAGAGATCCGTTGGGGATAAGGAACTCGACATAAGAACCTTTTGTTAAGACAACTCCACTGGGGAATAAGATGACTCTCCTGGGGAAACAGGTCAATCTGTTGGGGAGAGAAACGCTCTATTGGGGAGAACGAGGAATTCGGGTAAAAGACCTCATTAAAAGTTTGTCGGGGAATCGGATATCGTCCAATCATGATTCAACTGGGGAGAAGACATCCCACCGGGGAAAAGGCTTCTGAAGCACGGAGATTGAATTGAGATGTGCTTTATTGAGGATATGAGAATCTTGGAACAAAGAAAGTCTCATCTGAATATACTCCGCTGGGGAATGAGAACCTCTCGTTAGGAAGCACTCGGCTGGGGAGTGAGAATCTCTCATGGCTAGATCCGTCAATATACTGATGCGAAGCGCCTACAAGGACGTACCTGCGAGACAAACAAATGAACATGCTCCAGGATATAGCATGGCATCTTGGCCTGCATCCTGGTTACACACGACTTCGAAGTAGATTCAAATGTTATATCATTTCTAATCATGTATTGTAAAAGCAATGCAGTTTTCATATGCAAAGTTTAACACAAACTCAGGACGTTTTATGCAAACAAAACTGTAAAAGAAAATAGTTGTTTAAGATAAAAAGGATATTTATTAATTGCAAACGGAATGCTCATAAAAGAGCGAACACATTTCAGAAGTAGTCCCTAGTAAGAGGTAACCACACATTTATTGAGTACAAGAGAAATGGCAATGTAAAACAGATATCCATTAGTTTCGATCCCGCTATCACTTTTATAACCTCGACGTTCTCATCTCCTTGCTTTAGAAGACCGTACTCATTAGGATCGATCACTGCCCGATTTACAACTGATTGATGGGATATCACCGAACTTGTGGACCCGACGGGGTTTGTGAGTGCCTTTAGGGATTTGAGTTGCCAGGTGCAAACTCAAGAACACAGAGTCTTGCTTATCCCTCGGTCGGGAGCCCTAAGCATGTATGAATAGTGATTGCCAAGGTGGCATGCGGGATGTAGTCATTCGTTTTTGTCCCTTTTTTGCCTAAGTCGCCCTTTCGGGTTTTCAACTTAGCGGATATATTTGTTTCTTTTTCATTCTTTTGCCTGATTCCTTTTCTTTTCTTTTTCTTTTCCTTTTTTTTCTTCCTTTTTTTCTTTTTTTTTTCATTTTTTTTTTCAGGTCTATGAGAAGTATTTTTTGACTACATCTGCGTTCACAGGGTGCGGAAAGTTCTCGCCATCCATTGTTGCAAGCATTATGGCACCGCCAGAGAATACTTTCTGCACAACAAAGGGGCCTTCATACGTCGGAGTCCACTTGCCTCGAGGATCGCCCTGAGGAAGAATGATTCTTTTGAGTACCAGGTCACCTGGCTTATAGCTTTGGGGTCGCACCCGCTTGTCAAAAGCTTTTCTCATCTTCTTTTGGTATACCTGACCATGACCAATAGCCGCTAAGCGCTTCTCATCAATGAGGTTTAACTGATCCAAACGATTCTGCACCCATTCTGACTCGTCAAGCTCAACGTCTTTCATAATCCTCAGGGAAGGAATCTCAACTTCGACCGGCAGTACCGCTTCCATGCCATAAACAAGTGAGAAAGGAGTTGCCCCAGTCGATGTACGCACAGAGGTGCGATAACCATGCAAAGCAAAAGGCAACATCTCGTGCCAGTCTCGGTAAGTCACTACCATCTTCTGCACAATCTTCTTAATATTCTTATTAGCGGCTTCGACAGCGCCATTCATCTTTGGACGATACGGAGAAGAATTGTGGTGCTTAATCTTGAAGGACTCACAAAGCTCCTTCATCATCTTGTTATTGAGATTCGATCCATTATCAGTAATGATCTTCTCAGGAATCCCATAACGACAGATTATGTTGTGCTTGATAAAGCGAGTAATCACTTGCTTGGTAACATTCGCATAAGATGCGGCTTCAACCCATTTGGTGAAGTAATCGATGGCAACCAAAATGAAGCGATGTCCATTAGAAGCAGTAGGCTTAATCTCTCCAATCATATCAATGCCCCACATTGCAAAAGGCCACGAAGAAGTCAAGACATTCAAAGGCACAGGCGGCACGTGCACTTTATCGGCATAGATCTGGCACTTGTGACAAATTCTAACATGGTCATGACAATCAGTTTCCATAGTGGACCAATAATAACCAGCCCTCAAGATCTTCTTAGCCATTGTATGCCCACTAGAATGGGTACCAAACTCGCCTTCGTGCATTTCTTCTATTATTTTCGAAGCTTCTTCCTTCACAACATATCGGAGCAACACACCGTCATGATGCCTCTTGTACAAAACCCCACCGTTAAGGTAAAACTTAGCTGCCAACCTTCTCAGAAACTTCTTATCAGTCACCGACGCTTCGGGAGGATACTCTTGAGTTTCGAGGAACTTTTTAATGTCATGATACCAGGGATTACCATCCAATTCAACATCAGCCTCAAAGCAGAATGCTGGCTCATCCAACCTGTTGATGGTGATGTTAGGCGCTTCATTGGCCCATTTCACTTTGAACATGGAAGCCAAAGTAGCGAGAGCATCAGTAAGATTGTTCTCTTCTCTAGAAATATGCTCGAATGTGATCTCATCAAAGTACGGAATGAGTCTCATCACATGCTCCCTGTATGAAATCAGGTTCTGATGGCGAGTTTCCCAATCTCCATTAATCTGGCTAATAACAAGATTGGAATCCCCATAAACTTTCAAGTACTTGATTCGCAAATCGATCGCAGCTTCGATACCATAGATGCAAGCTTCATACTCAGCCATGTTACTAGTGCAATCAAAACAGATTCTGGCTGTAAACGGAATATGAAAACCTGATGGAGAAGTAATTACAGCTCCAACACCATTCCCGAGTGCATTAGAGGCACCATCAAACACGAGCGTCCATCGCGATCCTGGTTCGGGTCCTTCCTCTGGTCCGGGAATGTTACAATCTCTGATGTACAAGACATCCTCATCGTGGAATTCAAACTTCATCGGTTCATAATCTTCGACCGGCTGATGCGCAAGATAATCTGCCAACACACTACCTTTGATGGCTTTCTGGGTAGTATATTGGATATCATATTCAGTCAAAATCATTTGCCACCTGGCTACTCTTCCGGAAAGAACGGGCTTCTCAAAGACGTACTTGATAGGATCCATCTTGGAAATCAATAAGGTGGTGTGAACCAACATATACTGCCTCAGCCGGCGAGCAGCCCACACCAAAGCACAGCAAGTTTTCTCGAGCAGTGAGTATCGGGATTCACAGTCGGTAAACTTTTTGCTAAGGTAGTATATTGCATGCTCTTTTCGACCAGACTCGTCATGTTGACCCAGCACACATCCCATTGAATTTTCAAGAACTGTGAGGTACATAATCAAAGGTCTTCCTGGAACTAGAGGCATTAGTATCGGAGGTTCCTGCAGACACTCTTTCACTTTTTCGAATGCTTTTTGACAATCATTATTCCACCTGACCGTCTGATCCTTTCTTAGCAATTTGAATATTGGTTCACAAGTGGCCGTAAGATGAGAGATGAATCTAGCAATATAGTTCAACCTCCCTAAGAAACCACGAACCTATTTTTCTGTTCTCGGCTCAAGCATCTCTTGTATAGCTTTTATTTTTGCAGGATCAACCTCAATACCTTTTCCACTAACAACAAAACCCAACAACTTTCCAGATCGCACTTCGAAAGTGCACTTATTTGGATTCAATCTCAGTCTGAATTCCCGAAGTCTTTCAAACAACTTCTGCAAATGAACCAAATGCTCTTCTTCAGTATGAGATTTTGCAATCATGTCGTCAACATACACTTCAATCTCTTTATGGATCATATCATGAGAAAGAGTCACCATGGCGCGTTGATACGTTGCCCCTGCGTTTTTCAACCCAAAAGGCATCACTTTGTAGCAGAAAGTTCCCCACGGCGTGATAAATGTTGTTTTCTCCATGTCTTCTGGTGCCATCTTGATCTGATTGTAACCAGAGAAACCATCCATGAAGGAAAACACCTTAAAAGGAGCGGTATTATCCACCAACACATCAATATGGGGAAGAGGAAAATCATCCTTCGGACTCGCCCTATTCAAATCTCTGTAATCAACACACATCCTGACCTTTCCGTCCTTCTTAGGTACAGGAACAATATTCGCAACCCATGGCGGGTAATTCACCACTTGCAAGAAGCCAGCATCAAACTGTTTCTCAACCTCTTTCTTAATCTTCTCCGACATATCTGGGCGAGTCCTTCGAAGCTTCTGCTTGACAGGAGGACTATCTTCCTTGAGAGGTAGACGGTGTACCACAATATCTGTATCGAGACCAGGCATATCCTCATAGGACCAAGCAAAGATATCCGCATGCTCTTTCAACATAGCAATAAGCCTCCGTTTCACACTATTCTCAAGCGCAGCCCTGTTGCACCCCAAAATTTGCCTATCTAAATTCCATTTCTAATTGGTTTATGTTTTTCCATTTCATCTGCATTATCGCCCCATCATTTGCATTTTAGGTCATCTAATACAACTCATACAGTCATTCAATCAATAAACTCAACATGAGATCAAGGGCTCTTGGTGTTTATAATTCGATTGGGTCTTAATAATTGGTTTTTAATCAGAAGATTAGGATTTCTATGGATGATTGCTTGAAAAAGAAGTTATGGTGGTACAATTTATCGTGACATCAAAACCAAACTTGATTGCGAATGATTTTGTTCAGGACATGAGTTTTCAAGTACAAGATGGAATGAAAAGAATAAAGTTCAAATTTATTTGAATTTGTCACATTCAAATCAAAATTCAACATTCTATTATTTAAAGGTCTTCATTCAAGATTTATACAAATGTGATTCAAGCCAATTCTATCAAACTCCTTTCCATCCCATACAAAAGATCATTCAAAAAGAGCATTCAAGTATCTACTACAAAGATTATACATATTTCCATCAAGAAACACTATACAAAAAAATCAGTGGCTTTGCTAATCTATAAAACTCCAAGCATCTTCATCATGGCCTTCGTATTGTCTTGAATCTGTCTACACCATTCCATACCCTGCATGATTAAAGAAAAAAGACAGCCAACACATTAATCCAAACAACCCTGCTGCATTCTATCCAAACCCCATACACTCATAGCATTAAACCAGCTCTGCATTTGCTCATACATGAAAAAAGAAATCACTATTCTGCAGCCTCGCATCAGAGAAGAATACATTCTACCAAACATTCACAATGCATCAAGAAACCAGTATAGAATCAAATACATTTAATACAGGCCCAAGTTCAAGAACCTGTCACATGTTATCCTGCATTCTACAAAATAAGCACTCAATCAGCATTGTATGTCCACAAGTTTCATCTATTCCTCTCCGAGACGGTGCGCTGCCAGTTATGTTCTCAACAAAAAAAAAAAGAAAGAACAATTTGTAACTACTTAACAGAAGTTAATTGTTCCACTTAACTATAACAACCACTTAACAGAACCGTAACTAACTCCAACACAGCTATAACAGAATCTATGATATCCTAACCATTTCATAACTACCAAAACAGACCCTGCATATATATTTCAGTCACATTCAGTTCACAATTAATCCCTAACCTCTACCCACTTGTTTACTAACAACTTTTTAACCGAAATAACAGAATTCATAACCACCAAGCAGTTACTAACCTAACCACTTCACAAACAGCCTATAACAGTTATAAACCTTTAACTACCATACAATCCCATAACAGAATCAGTTATTAGTCTCTAACCACCTAACTTCTATAACTAACTTCTAACAGAATTTTAACCGCTTTCAACCAACCTCTAACCAACCTCTAACAAACTCCTAACTTCCTAACAGCCTAACAGATTTAGAAACAGAAGCATAACAGAAAATCAGAGATTGAACTAACCTTCAGAATCGATTTTCTCCACCTATATATTCTCTTCTCCACCTTCATTCAAGGATCCCCACCATTCTTTATCAGTTTCAGATTCTCCACCATTTCTCACTTTCATTCATCATCATCTTCATCTCTTCACACTCTCAATCACCCTTCTCCAACCTCACCTGCAACCATCATCCACCTCCATCACTTCGTGACCTTCAATCAATCTCGTTCAATCATCATCTTCGCTCAACTCTGCACCTCAATCACGAATCCACAAAACACGTATTCACCCTAGCTTCAATCTTCGACACGCTCCAGGGGCATCGTCATCTTCAACAACAATAACAACACGCAGCAAGAACACGCAAAAGATTCAATACGCAGAAACCACATAGAAAAAGAAGCGAAGAAGAAGAAGAAGCAAGATAAAGTTAAAGCGTTGAATTGAATTACCTGAAGAACTCATTCATCCGTTGCGTTTATTTCGCACGTACCAAAATCAGAATCCCCTCTCCGGTTTCCTTCAACGATCTTCGCTATTTTGCGTTTCAGGTAAGCTTTCAATACCTCTTTCCCCTTCATCGTTTTCCAATTTCTCGCTACTATAATATAGCCTAAGGTGTGTGGATTCAAAACCCCAACGAATTGTTCTCTGAAACTTCGCATATCACGCTCAATTCGATTCTGAAAATTTAGGTTTTAGGTCTTATCAGTGAGGATTAGAGAGATGAGGAAGATGATATTTCTGTTTTGGTTTGGTGGTGGCCGGAGGCGGTATCATGACGGAGGAGAGAGGCTCACTCCGGCGCCGTCCGAGTGTAAGAGAGTGAGAACTGAGTTTCACGATTAAGTTGAATGGTCACAAGTGGAAAACCCTAAAACGCTAATTCCTCTTTTATTACATTTTCAATTAATTTTGTTATTAACCAATTTAATTACAATTAATTAGGGCTAATTGAACACTAACCAGAATTTTATTTGAATAAGACAATAGTCTGGAATAATCAAGATTAACCATTGGGCCGGATTTGCTACTGCACCCCCTGTGGCCCGTCACAGCCATTTTTGGCTAGAGAATTGCTAACAAAAAAAAACATTCTGTTGGGCCTGTCCACTTGGGCCTGCGCCTATGCTATGTACACCACTGATTCAATGTACACCCCCTGTTTACATCATTCTTTAATTTAGGTTTTAATTAGATTTTTTTACCATTTCTTTTAGTAAATAAAAACTAATTTTTCCTATCATTCTTAGACTTTAATACACATTTCTTGACATATAAGAATAATCACTAAAAATATTAGTTTTAGGCTATTTGTTTTAGTCTTTTACTTGATTTATAATTCAATTTCCTTCATAAAAATCAATATAAAAATAATAGTATCTTTAGTCCATTCTTTTGTACCATATTTTTGACTTGTTAATTCATGCTTGTGTATAATTTTGTATCATTTGTTTATATTGATTCTTTTGACCTATAATCTTGTAATTTCACTTGCACATTCCTTTAGTTCTTAGGACTTGTAATCCATAACTTTTAGGTTAGCCTTTTCCCTTTAAATCCTAACATTTAGGTATAATCATAACATTAAGCTAGTTATTCATTTTAGGCTAGTTTTCTTCTCCTCTTTTCTTTTCAACTTTTAAAACATTAATAAAGGACGACGCGAATCATGCTAATGCCTTTTTTTTAGTGTGAAAGAAATGATTGGGGCGTAGGCCCCGATGTATGTTCTTTCCCACTTAGCGGAAGAGAAATGATTGAGGCGTAGGTCTCGGTGTATTTCTTAACCGTTATTTAGAGAAACGATTGTGGCGTAGGCCTCGATGTGCATTCTCTAAATATCCAAAAATTGTATTTCATTTAGAGAAACGATTGTGGTGTAGGCCTCGATGTGCATTCTCTAATTATTCAAAAACTGTATTTCATTTAGAGAAACGATTGTGGCGTAGGCCTCGATGTGCATTCTCTAAATATTCAAAAAACTCCTTTTTTATGGCATGATTCAAGTCACAAATTAATTTCCCTTAAAAGACACTTAACCAAAAACACTTCAAAATATCTAATAAAGGCTAAGACCTAAACAAAGTAAGGAAGTGATGCGAAGCCTTGTATTGGGTTTTGTTCATCATGGAATTACCCTAAAAAATACAAACCAATCTTCTCTCTTTTCTTTCCTGCCTCCGAGGCATTCTTTCTCTTGCCTTCAGGGCATTCTTTCTCCTAATCGGACACGTTAGTTCCGCTCCATTCCCAGCTTAAGACTCCAGAGGTCGAGCAGCGGAGTGCGAACGTAACTGTTCAACTAAAAAACACAAAAAACAAACAAAAACTAAAGAGCCGAACTACGGCGCTCTGATTCCTGAAAAGGATACGTAGGCATTGGGTCGCGGGGCCTAAGCGAGCACAACTATTTATAAACCTTATTTTCCCCGTGTTTCTTTTTCTTTCATTTGCATGCATTCCCTTAGTAATTAAGCTTTAGATTTAGACACCCTTAGAATAGAACAAACATAGGTGGATACCATCGAGTACGATGGGCGTGAGGGGTGCTAGTACCTTCCCCTCGCGTAACCGACTCCCGTACCCTATCTCTGGTCGAAAGACTCGTTCTTATCCATTCCAGGTTTTCTGATATTCCTTTCCCTTTTGGGATAAATATATTGGTGGCGACTCTGTCTAATTTTCGCGAGCATGCGACAGCTGGCGACTCTGCTGGGGAAGTGATAGACCTGTGCTGGTCCATTCTTAGCGAGTCGATCCTAGCTTGTGTTTGTTTTCTTTTCTTTGGGTGTTTATTTATTGCTTTATTGCTTTATTACTTTATTGCTTTATTGCTTTATTTCTTTATGCATCGCATTTTATTTTCATATACTATGATTATTATTATGATGTTCTGTTGGGATGGGATGTTACTGATTTGAGGTAAAAGGCCCAATACCCAGGCCAGAGTGTTACTTAGGCTACCTAGGATAGAGTGGATAGTCATGACGCCAACAGAATGTCAGGTTCTGTTGATTGTGATCATGAGACCCACGACCAGTCGAGGTTCAAATGGGATACCATTGTTGGCATGTATTTGCGGCAATGATGGTGTTTCAAGCGAACTGTTAACGCTGGTGACCTTTTTGACCTACCATATACTAGATCCTACCTGTGAGAGGGGTTGGGAAATTTTGTTTTGCAGGAAAACATGCCTCCATCCCACCCTATGCCCATTCAGACTATCTATCATAATCAACGTCGAACCTCTGAATATGGAGGGTTCGACTTTATGTGACTTATGCAAAGGTTATCTATCCTGAATCAACGTCGAACCTCTGAATCTGGAGAATTCGACCATCTTTGACTTATACAGAAGTTCTACATCAATTATCTATCAAAATCAACGTCGAACCTCTGAATCTGGAGGGTTCGACCATATTTGACTTATGCACCGCCTATTTATCAAGAAAGCAATGTCGAACCTCTGAATCTGGAGGATTCGACCATATCTTATCGACCATGAGAAGATGTTATCTAAGAAGCCT
This sequence comes from Vicia villosa, assembly GCF_029867415.1. Taxonomy (NCBI): domain Eukaryota; kingdom Viridiplantae; phylum Streptophyta; class Magnoliopsida; order Fabales; family Fabaceae; genus Vicia; species Vicia villosa. The sequence continues at coordinate 174,907,971 of NC_081182.1, forward strand.
TGATCCTTGATCCTGATTTATGATACAATTGCATCATCATTAACATTTTTGCATTCATACATATGCATCCATGGTTACCAAGACTCTTACATTCTTCCTCTCCATCAGATTAATCAAGACGATTCCTCCACACCGATATCTGACAAGAGCTCACAGACAAAGAATCATGGGGAATTACAGACAAGATCAAGATATTATCAAACAAACCCATGGGTCACCTTCCACCAAAGGAGCCTAAAGACTTTATGTTTGTCAGAGAACATTTCATTTGCATTAGAATAAGGCCAAGCTTGCCATTGTATAGATTTCTTTAGTATTTTCAATTGTATTACTTTTGTTGTTATCAAGTACTTCTCATGGTAAGAAACTATTTCTGTTTGAATAAATAAAAATAATGCAATATACATGTTTGTCTCAAATCATTTCATCTTTGTCATTATGTTCATTGATACTTCACTCATTTGTCTTAAGCAACTAAAAAAGGAGAATGATGAAAAATCAAAAACACATGAACTACTAACTGTATGCTTTTAGAACAAAGATCCTGCTGACGATGTACAGGCATTGTTTCGAATTCCCAAACACCGGAGTTATAAGGGAGTGAAACCTTCGTCAACCCCTTTGAGCCTAAGGAGTAGTAGTTTCTTTTCAAAAAAATACAATGAAACCCTTCATCTTAACCAGGGGCAGGGTAGTCTTCAGTTAGTGCGACCGAGCGCTCAACTTTCAGGTATTCCATCAGAGGATCAATTACATCTCATGTCTCGCAACAAAAGAAGAAGAGAACTATCCATAATGGAAGTCTCTCATTCACTAAGAAGAAGGCAGTCACAACCTTTTCATCAAGTCAATCACAAAAGTCATACAACTTGTTCCCGAATGAGACGAAAAAAGAATGAAAAGAAAGTTATGAATCATGATAAAAAAGGAACAATAGCCCGCTAAGTCAAAAGAAAAAAGAAAAAGCTTTGAAGCAATTGACTTAGGCAAAAATGAGGGCATATCCCGCTGGACAACGAAAACCAAAATCAAGAGAAACTTTTTGTCCAGGCAAAAGTTAGGGAAAGCAAAAGACAAAGCAAAAGAAAAAATCCTCCTAGGGACAAGTTGTTGTGACTATCAATGAAAGCACCAAAGGGTGACTGCCACCTCCATCAAAGCTATAAAGGATCCTCATCCATCACAATCCTTCCTGAAAGGCGAATGCTCGTGTCGGACTAGCTGAACGTAGGACTGGAGAACATCACGAAGAAGGGGTGGGTTAAGTAGAACTTGAGCCTTATCCTTTGTTTCTTAAACCGTGAACCCGACCACGTTACAACCCTCAAAAGTCCTAATTGAAGCAGAGTTCGTTCCGAAAGCATACAAACTGTAAAATCATGTCAAAACTGACTCCTAATGTTGCTGTGTCATTTGTATTAGTATCAGCACAACATTTTGACAAATAAAACTCTTCTTTGAGATTAACATGTGCATTGCATTCTCATTATCTTCCAAAATAGATTGTCTCTAATCTGAAAGTAAGTACTTGATACCAAGGAAAGTCTAACATTGAGATTCCATCGAGTGATCTTACAAAGGCAAAGGTTGGTCATCCGCTGAGCAAATATCTAAAGAATCCATCAAGTGGAACAGTTCCTTTCAATCTGGGGCATTCATTCCTTGATTAACACTGGGGCAGACCATTGCGATCTCCATGATTCAAGCATTATCAAAGTCTTATCTCAAGAGATCATACACGCTGGGGCAAGCTAGTAACAATTCATCTCTTCATCTTCAATCAAGTGTCAGATATCAAGACAAGTGTCGAGGAGTCAAGCCAAACACCTCACCTCCACAAGTTCTATCCTTCAGGCAATGACCTTCCTACAAGGAACACTCCATTCACTCCTAGTATTATGGAAACAATCATTCCATTCATAGTCATGAATGCATCATGCATAATCATTGCATTTTCATTATCATTTCACTCGCATGATCCAATCATCAATAAAACAGGGGCATCCACCCCACCTTGAATCTCGAACAGAGTGTCAGAACTCCGCCTAATCTATTCCACGCAAAGCAGAAACCCTGAACAACCCATCAGTACACTGCATATAGAATCCATTGCATTGCATCTCTAGAAGTGCATAAAACAAATCAAACATTTGCATATGAAGCATAAGCCAAGTTACTCATCAGATGAGGTCCCTACAAGCATTCAATTGATGTTCCATCGGATTACTCAGAGTTACCATTGTGGTGTCATCTCCCAAGGTCAATCATGTTCATCTTTCTTCAACCCAGAGTTGATGTTTTTGTGTTCAACCCATTTGGCTTTCCTTTCATCTTTTAACCCCGAGTTAATTATCTCTTCCCACTCAACCCAGAGTTGACGGTTATCTTCTGTCTTTTTTCCACTCAACCCAGAGTTGACGGTTATCTTTTATCTTTCCCACTCAACCCAGAGTTGACGTTATCCTTTATCTTCTCCCCCTCAACCCAGAGTTGACGGTTATCTGTTATTCAACTCAGAGTTGATCCTTCTCCTTTTTCCCACTCAACCCAGAGTTGACGGTTATCTTTTACTCAACCCAGAGTTGATCCTTGTCTTTCATTCCCACTCAACCCAGAGTTGACGGTTATCTTTTGTCTTTTCCCACTCAACCCAGAGTTGACGTTATCCTTTATCTTCTCCCCCTCAACCCAGAGTTGACGGTTATCTTTTATTCAACTCAGAGTTGACCCTTCTCCTTTTTCCCACTCAACCCAGAGTTGACGGTTATCTTTTATTCAACCCAGAGTTGATCCTTGTCTTTCATTCCCACTCAACCCAGAGTTGATCCTTGTCTTTCATTCCCACTCAACCCAGAGTTGACGGTTATCTTTTGTCTTTTCCCACTAAACCCAGAGTTGACGATTATATTATCTCTTCCCACTCAACCCAGAGTTGACGGTTATCTTCTGTCTTTTTTCCACTCAACCCAGAGTTGACGGTTATCTTTTATCTTTCCCACTCAACCCAGAGTTGACGGCCATCCTTTATTCAATCCAGAATTGACTACCCCCTCTCAACCCAGAGTTGACGGTTATCTTTTATTCAACCCAGAGTTGATCTTTTTCCCACTCAACCCAGAGTTGACGGTTATTTCTTATCACTTCCCACTCAACCCAGAGTTGACGGTTATCTTTTGTCCTTCCCACTCAACCCAGAGTTGACGGTTAATCCTTGTTAATTTCTTTTCCCTCTCACCCAGAGTTGACGGATATTTCTCTTGTCTTTCCCACTCAACCCAGAGTTGACGGTTATCTTTTCTTTTATTCAACCCAGAGTTGATCATTCCCTTTTCCCACTCAACCCAGAGTTGACGGTTGTCCCTTCTTCAATCCAGAATTGATTCCTCTTTCCCACTCAACCCAGAGTTGACGGTCATCCCTAATTGTTCATCTTTCCTCTTTCAACCCTTCCGTCCTCAACCCAGAGTTGAAATTTACCTCTTATTCAACGCAGAGTTGATCTCTTATTCTTTCCCTCTCAACCCAGAGTTGACAATCATCTTTCATTCAATCCAGAATTGATCCCTTTTCTCACTCAACCCAGAGTTAACGGTTATCTTTTCTCCTTTCCCACTCAACCCAGAGTTGACGGTTATCTTTTGCTTTTCCCACTCAACCCAGAGTTGATGGTTGTCCCTTGTTCAATCCAGAATTGATTTCTCTTTCCCACTCAACCCAGAGTTGACGGTTATTTCTAATTGTTCATCCTTCCCCTTTCAACCCAGAGTTGAATTACTTTCTCTCAACCCAGAGTTGATGTCTATCTCTTGTTTTCAACCCAGAGTTGATGTTCTTAATTTCTATCTCAACCCAGAGTTGATGCCTATATCTTGTCCCATTAATACTGATTTCCCTTTCTATTCTCAACCCAGAGTTGATGTTTACATCTTGTCCAACCCAGAGTTGACTTCCCTTTATTCTTCGACCCAGAGTCGACCCATTTTTCTTTTTCAACCTAGAGTTGATATGAGTTCATTTCTAACCCAGAGTCAATTTGTTCAATCCAGAATTGATACACTTTTCCTTAGTGGAGTTGACACCATTTCTTCCCCAGTGGATCTTATCTCTCATCAGGCAAATTTTCAGGTTCTCTTGGTATTTAATCTTCTTCAACCTTGAATGATCGAAAGGCTAGCGCCAATCTCACCTTCAGGTTTAAGAAGATTAAATAGGGGCAGCTGTTGCACCCCAAAATTTGCCTATCTAAATTCCATTTCTAATTGGTTTATGTTTTTCCATTTCATCTGCATTATCGCCCCATCATTTGCATTTTAGGTCATCTAATACAACTCATACAGTCATTCAATCAATAAACTCAACATGAGATCAAGGGCTCTTGGTGTTTATAATTCGATTGGGTCTTAATAATTGGTTTTTAATCAGAAGATTAGGATTTCTATGGATGATTGCTTGGAAAAGAAGTTATGGTGGTACAATTTATCCTGACATCAAAACCAACTTGATTGCGAATGATTTTGTTCAGGACATGAGTTTTCAAGTACAAGATGGAATGAAAAGAATAAAGTTCAAATTTATTTGAATTTGTCACATTCAAATCAAAATTCAACATTCTATTATTTAAAGGTCTTCATTCAAGATTTATACAAATGTGATTCAAGCCAATTCTATCAAACTCCTTTCCATCCCATACAAAAGATCATTCAAAAAGAGCATTCAAGTATCTACTACAAAGATTATACATATTTCCATCAAGAAACACTATACAAAAAAATCAGTGGCTTTGCTAATCTATAAAACTCCAAGCATCTTCATCATGGCCTTCGTATTGTCTTGAATCTGTCTACACCATTCCATACCCTGCATGATTAAAGAAAAAAGACAGCCAACACATTAATCCAAACAACCCTGCTGCATTCTATCCAAACCCCATACACTCATAGCATTAAACCAGCTCTGCATTTGCTCATACATGAAAAAAGAAATCACTATTCTGCAGCCTCGCATCAGAGAAGAATACATTCTACCAAACATTCACAATGCATCAAGAAACCAGTATAGAATCAAATACATTTAATACAGGCCCAAGTTCAAGAACCTGTCACATGTTATCCTGCATTCTACAAAATAAGCACTCAATCAGCATTGTATGTCCACAAGTTTCATCTATTCCTCTCCGAGACGGTGCGCTGCCAGTTATGTTCTCAACAAAAAAAAAAAGAAAGAACAATTTGTAACTACTTAACAGAAGTTAATTGTTCCACTTAACTATAACAACCACTTAACAGAACCGTAACTAACTCCAACACAGCTATAACAGAATCTATGATATCCTAACCATTTCATAACTACCAAAACAGACCCTGCATATATATTTCAGTCACATTCAGTTCACAATTAATCCCTAACCTCTACCCACTTGTTTACTAACAACTTTTTAACCGAAATAACAGAATTCATAACCACCAAGCAGTTACTAACCTAACCACTTCACAAACAGCCTATAACAGTTATAAACCTTTAACTACCATACAATCCCATAACAGAATCAGTTATTAGTCTCTAACCACCTAACTTCTATAACTAACTTCTAACAGAATTTTAACCGCTTTCAACCAACCTCTAACCAACCTCTAACAAACTCCTAACTTCCTAACAGCCTAACAGATTTAGAAACAGAAGCATAACAGAAAATCAGAGATTGAACTAACCTTCAGAATCGATTTTCTCCACCTATATATTCTCTTCTCCACCTTCATTCAAGGATCCCCACCATTCTTTATCAGTTTCAGATTCTCCACCATTTCTCACTTTCATTCATCATCATCTTCATCTCTTCACACTCTCAATCACCCTTCTCCAACCTCACCTGCAACCATCATCCACCTCCATCACTTCGTGACCTTCAATCAATCTCGTTCAATCATCATCTTCGCTCAACTCTGCACCTCAATCACGAATCCACAAAACACGTATTCACACTAGCTTCAATCTTCGACACGCTCCAGGGGCATCGTCATCTTCAACAACAATAACAACACGCAGCAAGAACACGCAAAAGATTCAATACGCAGAAACCACATAGAAAAAGAAGCGAAGAAGAAGAAGAAGCAAGATAAAGTTAAAGCGTTGAATTGAATTACCTGAAGAACTCATTCATCCGTTGCGTTTATTTCGCACGTACCAAAATCAGAATCCCCTCTCCGGTTTCCTTCAACGATCTTCGCTATTTTGCGTTTCAGGTAAGCTTTCAATACCTCTTTCCCCTTCATCGTTTTCCAATTTCTCGCTACTATAATATAGCCTAAGGTGTGTGGATTCAAAACCCCAACGAATTGTTCTCTGAAACTTCGCATATCACGCTCAATTCGATTCTGAAAATTTAGGTTTTAGGTCTTATCAGTGAGGATTAGAGAGATGAGAAAGATGATATTTCTGTTTTGGTTTGGTGGTGGCCGGAGGCGGTATCATGACGGAGGAGAGAGGCTCACTCCGGCGCCGTCCGAGTGTAAGAGAGTGAGAACTGAGTTTCACGATTAAGTTGAATGGTCACAAGTGGAAAACCCTAAAACGCTAATTCCTCTTTTATTACATTTTCAATTAATTTTGTTATTAACCAATTTAATTACAATTAATTAGGGCTAATTGAACACTAACCAGAATTTTATTTGAATAAGACAATAGTCTGGAATAATCAAGATTAACCATTGGGCCGGATTTGCTACTGCACCCGCTGTGGCCCGTCACAGCCATTTTTGGCTAGAGAATTGCTAACAAAAAAAAACATTCTGTTGGGCCTGTCCACTTGGGCCTGCGCCTATGCTATGTACACCACTGATTCAATGTACACCCCCTGTTTACATCATTCTTTAATTTAGGTTTTAATTAGATTTTTTACCATTTCTTTTAGTAAATAAAAACTAATTTTTCCTATCATTCTTAGACTTTAATACACATTTCTTGACATATAAGAATAATCACTAAAAATATTAGTTTTAGGCTATTTGTTTTAGTCTTTTACTTGATTTATAATTCAATTTCCTTCATAAAAATCAATATAAAAATAATAGTATCTTTAGTCCATTCTTTTGTACCATATTTTTGACTTGTTAATTCATGCTTGTGTATAATTTTGTATCATTTGTTTATATTGATTCTTTTGACCTATAATCTTGTAATTTCACTTGCACATTCCTTTAGTTCTTAGGACTTGTAATCCATAACTTTTAGGTTAGCCTTTTCCCTTTAAATCCTAACATTTAGGTATAATCATAACATTAAGCTAGTTATTCATTTTAGGCTAGTTTTCTTCTCCTCTTTTCTTTTCAACTTTTAAAACATTAATAAAGGACGACGCGAATCATGCTAATGCCTTTTTTTTAGTGTGAAAGAAATGATTGGGGCGTAGGCCCCGATGTATGTTCTTTCCCACTTAGCGGAAGAGAAATGATTGAGGCGTAGGTCTCGGTGTATTTCTTAACCGTTATTTAGAGAAACGATTGTGGCGTAGGCCTCGATGTGCATTCTCTAAATATCCAAAAATTGTATTTCATTTAGAGAAACGATTGTGGTGTAGGCCTCGATGTGCATTCTCTAATTATTCAAAAACTGTATTTCATTTAGAGAAACGATTGTGGCGTAGGCCTCGATGTGCATTCTCTAAATATTCAAAAAACTCCTTTTTTATGGCATGATTCAAGTCACAAATTAATTTCCCTTAAAAGACACTTAACCAAAAACACTTCAAAATATCTAATAAAGGCTAAGACCTAAACAAAGTAAGGAAGTGATGCGAAGCCTTGTATTGGGTTTTGTTCATCATGGAATTACCCTAAAAAATACAAACCAATCTTCTCTCTTTTCTTTCCTGCCTCCGAGGCATTCTTTCTCTTGCCTTCAGGGCATTCTTTCTCCTAATCGGACACGTTAGTTCCGCTCCATTCCCAGCTTAAGACTCCAGAGGTCGAGCAGCGGAGTGCGAACGTAACTGTTCAACTAAAAAACACAAAAAACAAACAAAAACTAAAGAGCCGAACTACGACGCTCTGATTCCTGAAAAGGATACGTAGGCATTGGGTCGCGGGGCCTAAGCGAGCACAACTATTTATAAACCTTATTTTCCCCGTGTTTCTTTTTCTTTCATTTGCATGCATTCCCTTAGTAATTAAGCTTTAGATTTAGACACCCTTAGAATAGAACAAACATAGGTGGATACCATCGAGTACGATGGGCGTGAGGGGTGCTAGTACCTTCCCCTCGCGTAACCGACTCCCGTACCCTATCTCTGGTCGAAAGACTCGTTCTTATCCATTCCAGGTTTTCTGATATTCCTTTCCCTTTTGGGATAAATATATTGGTGGCGACTCTGTCTAATTTTCGCGAGCATGCGACAAGCCCCTATCTTGACTTCTCGGACTTGCTCTTTAGTGCCAACATTTACCATCTCGATTGCCTCCTGATGCGGCTGAATCGCTTTCTTTTCTTCCTGTTTCAACAATCTAGCCAACTCATCGGGAAGGTCACAATCTTCATGAGCTTCCTCCTCGGCTTGGTAGATCGGATTGTCAAAATCATAATAAGCAATAGCGGAACTGTTACCAATAGAATCCGTGGTGGTGGAACATCTGCATGATTGATGCTTTTATTTTAGTTTTTTTTATTTATTAAGCTATGTGCAAGTGGGTGTAAAAGGAAACATTGCCATTTAAATAAAAACATTTAAAAGAAAGACAAGGAACAAAACATTTGAATGCAAAAAACGTCCTTTTATTTCATGAATACTTTGAAAATGCGAACTGCATGGCCCTACAAATGAGATTCACTACGCCTTGGGCAGAGCGTAGGAATTATTGCATGATAAGAAAAGTAAAAAACAAGAAAATTACTCCTTAGCCTGTGTGACTTGAATGACATCTTCAATTGTCCAGTTGTTGAGCTTTGTTCCAGGAATACTTGGGCGGATCCAGCTATCAAAATCACAGTCACTATCCACCTCTTCACCATTGACAATGGCATTGACCTGACCATCTTGGATGACGCCACCCCTCACAAACTTGACTGGAGTGAAACTTGATGTTGGAGACATAAAGCTTTGCCTGCCAGGGTTGAAACCGAGACCATTTTTATTGAACTTAGGGCGCACATCAATCATCTGTCCCCACCCCTCACTTTTACCAGTTTCCACAACCACCTGTGCATCCTTCAAGGAAGACATAATCGTTTCCGGCTTCTTTAACTCACAAAGAGGAGTTTTCACAGCATTCACAGCCTCAAATGCTTGGAACGGCGTCTCATGTATTTCAACTTCGATCTCTACATATTGGAAAGAGGACAAGTGACTCACGATATAATCTTCTTCACCACAGACCGTCACCACTTTACCGTCAACCGGATACTTCAACTTCTGATGAAGAGTGGATGTCACAGCACCAACCTTGTGAATCCATGGTCGTCCCAACAGACAGCAGTAAGCGGGTTGAATATCCATCACATAAAAGGTTGTGGTAAAGATCTGAGGACCCACTTGGATTGGTAGATCTACCTCTCCGAACACAGACCTCCTTGAACCGTCAAACGCGCGCACCACCAATTCACTAGGCCTTAACTCCACACCAGCATAGTCAATTCTCATTAGAGCTGATTTGGGAAGCACGTTTAAAGAAGACCCAGTATCAACCAAAACACGGGAAAAGGTCGTCCCCTTACACTCAATCGAAATATGCAGAGCCTTGTTATGGTTTCTCCCTTCTGGAGGAAGATCATGATCCGTAAATCCCAAACCATTTCCACCGGAGATATTATTGGCTACCGCCTCTAGCTGATTCACAGATATTTCATGCGGGACGTAAGCACCATTCAGAATTCTTAAGAGAGCATCTCTATGACCTTCTAAACACATCAACAGTTGCAAGATGGAAATCTTTGATTGGGTCTGACCCAACTGCTCAACAACTTTGTAATCAGACTTCTTGATGATTCTCAACAACTCTTCCACATCCTTGGAAGGCACAGCACTATCAGGTGGCCCATTATGAATCGGAGAATTCTGGACATCAGTCACCACTTGTTTGCCTTTGGCCTTAGCCAAAGCATCTGCATTGTTTTGTATTGGCTGAGGGGAGAACACCCTACCACTGCGAGTGATTCTACCAGTACCGGCAAAATTATCAGTGTTTGCAACTGCGGCTTCCACAGACTTCTCTTCGGAGAGCTCGCCCTCCTCCTTCGTGCCATAGTAATACACATCTGAACCATAATGCCAAGGGATGGCCTTCTCACTCTCATATGGAATAGGCCCTGGCACGGTAATCATCAACGCCGCTGGTTGCTCCTCATATGGGATACTAACAGGTATCTGAATAGGCACTTGGATACAGATTGGAACAACCGGCTCATAAAGAATTGAAATCACAGACACTTCACCACTCTCACTTTTCGCACCTCTCGACCTTCGATAAAATTGAAGAGGACCCTCATCAATCAGTTTTTGTACCATACTTTTTAAATCAGCACAACCTTCAGGCTGACTCTTGCAATTCTCACAATCCACACCACAACCCGGGAAGATGCCGCTATTGACCAGATGTTGCTTCACAGACACCAGAGGAAAAGTCAAACAACCCACGTCGGATACAACACTTGTCTCTTCACTCTCAATGGCATTCACACCCGAACCTCCATGAGTAGGCATCGGATTATTGACAATATTGGGTGTAGGAGTGAACTGAATTATCTTTTGATCCAACAAGTCCTGGACTTTATTCTTCAACGCAATACACCTCTCTGTATCATGTCCAGCAGCACCGGAATGAAAAGCACACCGCGCATTCGCTTTGTAATTCGGAGATTGTGTGTCCGGAGCATTCGGAGCATCTCTCAAAGTAATCTTCTCAATCTTGAGCAAATGTTGCAACACCTGAGCATAGGTCATAGGAATCGCATCAATCTTTCGGTGAGGCCTGGTCCTGGGAGGATAGCGATCATTATTGGAACGATGTCCCTGCATATGCTGTTGTTGTTGCGGCACTGGGATCATGACAGCATTAACCTGTGAATTGTTTCTTCCTGAACCCCTTCTCCCATATATGGCATCCGCATTTCCTTCCTTCCTTCTGGCATAACCCTCAGTTTGTTTCTTACCACTAGGAGTATTAGAAGAAGCTCCTAACTGAATTTTCCCCATCTTTAGACCCGTTTCAACACGTTCGCCATATCTCACCATCTCAAAAAAGTTGGCTGAAGCACTGCAAGCCATATAATAGTGTCCAGATAGAGTACTTGTGAACATATCGATCATCTCACGCTCAGCTATAGGTGGTTGAACTTTTGCGGCTAACTCACGCCATTTCTGATCGTACTCTTTGAAAGAGTCTTTAGACCCCTGAACCAAACTTTGCAACTGAGTCCTGTTGGGCGCCATATCAACATTGTACTGATAGTGCTTAATGAAAGCTTCGACAAGATCTCTCCAAGAATAGATATGAGTGCGCTCAAGTTGAACGTACCACTCCAAGGAAGCCCCAGCAAGACTATCTTGGAAGAAGTGCATCAAGAAACCTTCGTCCTCTGAATAAACTGACATCTTGCGATAGTACGCTTTGACATGCGTCATGGGAGAGGTAGCCCCATTGTACTTATCAAAAATCGGCACTTTGAACTTTGGAGGAACCCTTATGCCAGGAACCAATCCTAGATCAGTGATGTCCATACCAAGCACACCCTTACCCTCAATAGCTCGGAGACGTTCCTCAATCAGACGAATCTTACCACCATCATCCTGCACACCTTCAGCACTGTGCCTCAACAGTTGATCCACATTCTCGAAATCAAAGTCTTGATTTCCCCGATTATGATGACCTCTTCCTCCAAAGAGACGAGACGGAGGCGGCGGTGGAAACCCCTGATTCTGGTTGAAAGGATTATAAGGCACGTGGGCAGGCTGCCTGAACTCGTTCTCATCATGGTTGTTCTCAATCCGTCCGGATACGTCATCATATAACCCATATTGTCCTCCATCATTCTCAGTTCTCCTAGAATTCTCAACGAGAACTCTCAAATCCTCTTGACCTCTAGTGACGTTAGCCAACGCCTCCATAAATTGAGTCATCTGCGTGTTCATCTGTTCCGTCAGCTGAGCTCGCATTTCAGCCATCTGTTCCTGTATCTGTTCCATTTGTCGCCTCTGATTGCCTCGAGTACCATAACTGTGTGATGAAGCAATTGCTGTTGAACAAAAGCCTAATCAGTTAACAAGAAAATATCTGGAACACCTGTTATGCATGCGTGATAATGTATGAAGTGCATGAATATGAATGCAAACGACATGTTTAATATTTCCAAGTGTTCAACACATTGATTCGCAATTTCCAGCAACATTATAAGACAAAGCATTGGATTCCGCACAAGAACGAACATATCATATAATCATCAAAGTACGGCATACAAGGAGTTCATTACAAATTTTCAAACAAATATACAACCCAATAATCGATCCCATCAACAAGCCTGATGGTGATCAATATCAAAACAACAACAAAACAAACATCAAACACTGCTCCCGAACATCACTGATCTGACTTCTGAGTGAGCCCTCGAATGATCTCATCTTTCTCTTGAAGTTGATCTCTTAGAGTCTGATTCTCTTTCAACACTTTGTCTAACCGGGCTTGACTTCCTTGGAGGTGACATTGTAGCCTCTTTCTCTGTGCATATCCTTCATCGATTCTTTCATCACTGCGTTGAAGCACCGACGCTAAACTCGCTATTTCCGCCTCGTGTTGGATTTGCAACTCCTCTTTGGAAACCGCCATTTCGTCAAGTTCCCGTTGTTTCTCTAAATACCTAGCTTCAGCTTCTTCTAACGCCTTCTTTAATTCAGCAACCTCATCGACAACAGCGTTACCAACACGTTGTCTTTTTTGTGCCTTGGCCTTCCTACTAGAACTTTCACTAATCATCCTCAATTTACGGCTCAAGTCCTTCTTCTCTTGATTGACGTCAAACAACTTCATACTCAAATCCAAATTCTCTTCACGAAGCTGTTCATTGGCATCCGCTGTCTTTAGGAACTTTCCCACCGACATATCAACAGGAAAATCAGGACCATGCGTGTACAAAGGGTCCTCAAAAGGGAAAGGCAACCCATTGTCTTTTGCTCTCTTCTCCACCCACTCCGTATAATCAGGATGAGCAATGCAATCTCTCTTCCCCAAATCCGCTTTGATTCTCACTCTGACATTAAACCATGCTCTGACAGCTCTCAGCAATTCAGTGGTGTCTTGCGATACATCATAGTACAAGGATTCTTTCACAAACCCGTCTTCGGGAGGACTAACCAGAGCAAAACCCAACTGACGCACAGCGAGACGTGGGCTATAATTAATACCACCTCTAACTCCTATGAGAGGAACATTATCAAATCCCCCACACTCAGACACCATCTCGTCATCTTTCCAATCTAACTTTGGAGTATACCAGCGAATGTCCTTAGCCCTTAATCCCATCAATCTTTCCGCCCAGGTCAAGGAATCTCGAGTAGCTACGAAAGCTCCTTTGCAAGGCATATGACTATTAAACCACAAGTATAACAATGGAATGCAACAGTTCACAACACCTCCTTTTCCCTTATGGTTTCTAGAATGCACTGAATGATACACGTCCCCCAAGAGAGTAGGAACTGGGTTTCCTGTCATGAAAATACGGATGGCATTTATGTCCACAAATTTGGGTATGTTGGGAAACAAGACTATCCCATAGACACATAAGGCCAATAAAGCATTGAACCCCCTCCACGCTCCCTTGTCAGCAACATCATGAGCTTCCTTCAACAAACACTCCAAGGAGAAACCAGAGCGGTTAACCTTAGATTCAAAATTAGCTTTCACCCACGACTGGCTCAAATAAAGAGCAGACGCCAATTGATCAGACGACGGAACCTCCATAGTATTGTAGAACGGAACCTGACGCTTGACTGGAACTCCCATCAGATATGAGTATTCCTCTAAGGTAGGCAACAACTGGAAGTCCACAAAAGTGAAGCAACGTAAAGAAGGCTCGTAAAACTGCAAGAGTGTGTGAATTCCCCTTTCCTGGTATTCTGTTAGAGGAGAGTCCAGAATATCCAGTATCTTCCCATAGTTTTTTCTCAAAGTCAACTTTGTTTGCAGGCGGAGACCTCTCAGCTAAAGCTGGCAATGCCCCCAAGGAAATCTTCACGAATTTGTATCCAACATTGCGACTCTTGTGCGGACTCATCTTGGGTAAACCTTTGCTCGAAATTAGAATCAATATGATGGACACCTGGAAATAATAAACATGAATGTTAAAATGATGCAAAAGACAAAAAAAAGACATGTTATGCATATCATATATCTGGACAATGCTGCGCTAATTTGCCAGTACCGACACGAAAGTATCAGGATCAAAAGTTTAACACTGCAACAGAACACCAAGAACCAAATAACCACCAAAAAAACCACTCTTGTTGTACCATGTTTGAATAGAACCCAAAAGTAACAGGATCAAAGCTCCGTCGTCGTTTCAGAATACCAAAACACTGAGCCTAATGAGAACAGACCAAATAAAGGTCCGACCTCAAATCTGAACCAACGACATATCACATACAATGAGAACAGACCAAATAAAGGTCCGACCTCAAGTCTGAAGAAGCAAATGGTATGTAGGAGCCAAGGTTTCCTGTCCCATCCCAAATCTCACAGGTAGGAATCCTAAACACACACAGGATGTCCCTAATGGTCGCCAGGAATTTCGAACAAACAATGAGAGCGCCTGACTACGGCAATAAGCATGCCGGACAGAGATCGCCTCACCGAGTTCTCTCCTGGTTGTGGTATGCTATGCTAACTCTACGTGCCAAGCGCCACGAGAGCCAACATAACTATCCACGCTAATCTAAGTGTATACTTGGTCTGGGTAATGGACCTTTTACCTCACAATAACATCCCGCCCGCCAAGAAAAACAACCAGCCAGCACAGCAGTATATCCAGAATAAAGAAAGCGGTAAACACATAGATGCAAATGCAAGCAAGCAGTATATACAATGATGCTAGCGGTAAACACCCAAACATCCACAGAAAAGAAAGCGGTAAACACATAGATGCAAATGCATGCAAGCAGTATATACAATGATGCTAGCGGTAAACACACAAACAACCACAGAAAGGAAATCAAACAAGAACTAGGAACGACACTCGGATAGTCCCCAGTGAAGTCGCCAGCTGAAGCAACTGGAAAACTCATCGAAACAAAAACAATGAAGTCGCCATCGAACATCTATTTATCCTACAATAAGGAATGGAAAATATCGAAGAAAACCAAATAACAAGCAATGGTCTCAGAGAAAGGGTAAGGGTGTCTGTTAAGTGAGGGGAAGGTATTAGCACCCCTCACGTCTGTGGTACTCCACAGGATCCATTCTTGCTAATTTTCTAATCTAAGGGTGTGTGTGTATCATGCTATGTGCTAAGGGAAACATGCAATGGAAGATATACAAGATAGCAGGAAATATACAAATAAGAGGGAAACAAGATAAGAAGAAAAGGCCGAACAAAATAAAGGAAAAGAGAAAAGATCGCTCGCTAGGGTGTTCGTACCCTGTGCCTACGTACCTCCAATGTGCAATGGAGAAATCAGAGCGCCGTAGTTCGACCCAAAAGTTTCTGTTTCTATCTCGATTCGCGTCTCCTAGAGAAACGGAACCGAGCGCCCTAAGGGAGCATGCAAACAAGGAGCGTCACAAAGATCCAAGCAAACATGGCATGTGAACAGGCATCACAGATAAGAACAGGCGAACAGGCATCGCAAAGATATCATACGAACAGGCATCGCAGATAGAAATACAATCATGTAACAGGCATACACGAATGTGAGTGTGTGAACAAGCATCACAAGTGATAACGCGAACAGGCATCGCAAATAACATGTAACAGGTATACATGTGCAGGTGTGTGAACAAGCATCACAAAGATATCACACGAACAAGCATCGCAGATACGAAGATAGTGAACAAGCATCACAAACATATGGCAATACAATCGAGCCCCGCTCGAGAAACAAACAAACTACCGAAGTAGTAAACAATGCAAATGCAACACACAAACGAGCTTAGCTCGTAAAGCAAGCAAACTACCGAAGTAGTGACCTGGGAACTAGGGAGACGTTCTAGCTAACGGGGAAAGTCCTCCGTAGCCACTGTCCACGGGGAAGGTCCTCCGAGACGGTTGAACAAGAAAATAACGGGAAATAAACGTTCTAGCTAACGGGGAAAGTCCTCCGAAGCTCCCATCCACGAGGAAAGTCCTCCGAGACGGGTGAACAAGACAATAATTGGAAACAAACGTTCTAGCTAGCGGGGAAAGTCCTCCGAAGCCACTGTCCACGGGGAAGGTCCTCCGAGACGGTTGAACAAGAAAATAACGGGAAATAAACGTTCTAGCTAACGGGGAAAGTCCTCCGAAGCTCCCATCCACGGGGAAAGTCCTCCGAGACGGGTGAACAAGACAATAACTGGAAATAAACGTTCTAGCTAGCGGGGAAAGTCCTCCGAAGCTACCATCCACGGGGAAGGTCCTCCGAGACGGTTGAACAAGAAAATAACGGGAAATAAACGTTCTAGCTAACAGGGAAAGTCCTCCGAAGCTCCCATCCACGGGGAAAGTTCTCCGAGACGGGTGAACAAGACAATAACTGGAAATAAACGTTCTAGCTAGCGGGGAAAGTCCTCCGAAGCTACCATCCACGGGGAAGGTCCTCCGAGACGGTTGAACAAGAAAATAACGGGAAATAAACGTTCTAGCTAACGGGGAAAGTCCTCCGAAGCTCCCATCCACGGGGAAAGTCCTCCGAGACGGGTGAACAAGACAATAACTGGAAATAAACGTTCTAGCTAGCGGGGAAAGTCCTCCGAAGCTACCATCCACGGGGAAAGTCCTCCGAGACGGTTGAACAAGACAAATAACGAGAAATAAACGTTCTAGCTAACGGGGAAAGTCCTCCGAGACGGTTGAACAAGCATATAACGAGAAATAAACGTTCTAGCTAACGGGGAAAGTCCTCCGAAGCTACCGTCCACGGGGAAAGTCCTCCGAGACGGTTGAACAAGCAAATAACGAGAAATAAACGTTCTAGCTAACGGGGAAAGTCCTCCGAAGCTACCGTCCACGGGGAAAGTCCTCCGAGACGGTTGAACAAACGAATAACTGGAAATAAACTAAAAACAGTAAACAAACAAATACAGAGCCTCTTTCGAGGGCTTGGCCAGATGAATGCCTAGGTTCTACTTCTCATGGAAAATATGATGCTGCATGCCTACCCTACTTCTCATGGCAATATATGGTACTCGAATAAGTAAAATGGAAGGAACAGTACCGTACGGATAACAAGTTTGTAATGAGCTAGCAAGCGTAAGCAGAGAAATCCGGGAATATCGCGTAGCAACTGTCCACAAGCAATAAGCAACATCAGGAATCCGTAAAAGCAAAATATCAAAGCACTGCGACGTCGCGAAAATAAATCGCACGTCGCGTAGAGTCATATATCAGCACCATCGTGCGACCCCTACAAGCAAACACACGGTACATATAGACAATTATCAAAGTGTCGTGTCCCACAAATAAAGTGGAACACGAGGCAGCTCGCATCAAATAAGGAACTCCTGGATGTACCTTGCACACACTAGCAAATGCGTCAGAGATAGCAAAAGCGCAACCTGAAGTTGCGGCAAAATTGAAAATGATAGAACAAAACCACATGCACACAAATGATATGCAGAACTAAACCTAAGTAGCCTACGTGATAGAAATAGTATGCAAATATTAAAAGAATATGAATGCAAATGAAATTCAAAGCAAAATTACGCAGGTCAATTGAATCCGGAAACTAGTGAAAACGGTATAAACCACTAAAAATAAAAGTCATCGGAATTAAACAAAAAAACTACACGGTTACTATAAAACGTGTCAAGGAATTCAAAAAAAGCAATCGAAACTTATTAAATCGGCCCGGAGGCGCGACTTTCGAGACGGGGCAGAAGCAAAATCAGTGGAAAAAGTCGGCCGAAACCGAAATTAAAGCTTTCAAACAGTTCCAAACAACATATTCCACTCAAGAAACACTATTCATACTTGCAAAAATCCAAAGCGGTAAGAAAGATATGACAGATTCAATGAAAGCCGACGCGTCGCGTCCGTTTGCGAAATTTAAAAAAAGAAAAAAAAATAGCATGCATGTCATAAAAGAAAAATTCAGCACTTAATAACACCAATTAATCATTCAAATAAGCTTCACTTCCATCTTGTATCAACAACTTAATCATAAGCCAAATACATCACAAATTCTTTTAGTTTCTACATTCCCGTGAATCAACAAATGATTGAAGTGCACCAACAGCTACATAAACAAAAAAAAACTGCATTTTCATGTTCAAAAACAGTCCCCATTAACTTCACAAACCATGTTATATCTCATATCAACAATTAGAACTCATCCACATTTTATTCTCATAGTTTCCAAGCACTTTCATAAGGCAAAATAAATGAAATGTGACACAAACAATGCCAACCAAAATTCTGCACTTTAAGATCTCTATAACGGTCCCAACAAGTTACAAAACCACACATAAGCACAAGACATTGGTACATGGTGATGGACACAAGAGAGCATACAAAACACAAATTGGAATGTTGGCATAAGACATGCTTTTTTTTAAGTGGCACAAACAACAAGTCCTTAATATTTTACCTTAAGTTTGTAAATCATATCCAACAAGTAACTCCACGAAACAAAGGACTTAAGAATTCACAGAATATGCATAAGGCTTCAAGTTCAAGAATAGCAACAAGAGACCATATCACAATTAACAAGCATTTTGAATCACCTTTAGCACATAGGACCTTTCATAACAACATTCTTTGCAACACAAACAGTGACAACCTCTTCAAGCATTTTTCAACTAATAGTTTGTGATTATTCCATGAACTAGTATAAGCAATGGCATCTCAAAATTTCCAGCATATGCACATCATCAAGTAAGATCAAACTTCACATTTAACTAAAAAAAATACACACATAAACCATGCTTCCCTCTATCGACAAACTACATTTCCAATTCAGATTTCTTCATGAAGCAATTCCCAACACCTTATCACATCATCTCACAATTATCTCAATCACTAATTTGCAACAATCTAGAACTTACAACAAATGCAACAATTATCACTATCATTTTCAACAATTATCCATCAAACACAACCACAATTTTCAGCATGTATATTTGAACTCCATTGACACTACACAACCATATTGTTACCGAACATTCATTAACCATACTCACGCACAAGTTTAGAATGATAGCATTTAATCACCACCGAAACTTTCATGAATTTCCTTCAAACCAACACTTTTAAAACAACAAGATCAAATGATTATTAGCACAACAAGCATGCTTCATTCTTACAGTAATGTCATCAACAAAAAAAACAATAAAATCATACAATCATTTAGGCAAACACATGGAATGCATATTTCAACAATAATATTCTTCTCTAATCAATGTATCAATCAACACTTAGTTTCCATCTATTCCCTTCACGAATCAACTTCAAGCATTATCACACCAACAATATTTTTTATTAATACTCTGTATCATTTCGGATTTAACATGAAGCATTTCACAGTTCATCGCATCATTCGGTTCAAGCACAGCAAATTCTCATATAAGCTTTGATTGATTCACACAATTTTAACTAAACAACGCCATCCGCCAATTAATTTCATCGTCGTTTTCGCAAATTTCCTAACCAAAACAGTGCAAGCTTCACGCATACAAATTATCAAGAATCTCCACCAATTCTCAAGATACCTCAACTAATAGTAACGCCAATTTACTACTACACAAAGCACAAATAAGGTCTATACATCACTCTTTCCATCAACAATTATAATTAAATCTACTTCAGCATGTCAACACAAGAATTGAAGAAGAACTAACCGAACGAAGTGCTGCAAAAACAAAGCTTGAACGGCGACGATCGAGAGAAGCTTGACAGACAGCGTTGCGTCGACGAACGTTGATGACGGACAGCGTTGCTTGGATCATCGTTGACTGACGTCACGGAGAAGGAGTGACAATCGGCAAGCGGTAATGAGCGGCAGTATGAGAAGGTGACGATCGGCGAGGCAATGAGTTTTAGTTAAGTGATCTTCATCATCTTCATCATCACGTTCTTGAGTTTTTTTTTTATTTTTTGTATTTTGATTCTAGAGAGAAGGGAGAGAGAGAATTGAATTTTTTTTTGTGTAGAGAGAGAGTGGGAATTGATGAATGAATGAAAATTGGGACAAAAATGAATATATAGTGTAAATGTGAATTGCCCGAAATAACCTCAACGTGTCTCCTTTTTGTTTATTTTCGAGGAAATATTATTTGACGCGAAATTCGGAGATGAGATCAATTCCACTGTGAAGATGACCAAATCTGTGACTCGTAGCCGCGAGAATCGTCTCAACCCGACAAACGGTGAGGAAATTATGCGCGTTTGAATGACGAGAAATATCGGTTCATCTGGTGCGACTGTGCAGAATTTTGTGCGTACCGTTCAAAGAATCCAATAAAAATCAATCTTCGGCTCGAAATCCGAAAGGGCACGTGTGACGAAGAATCGAGGATAACGAAATTTTCGAGAGTATGCCGCTGGAGTGGACCTCATACGATAAAAATCGAAGAAGTTATGAATTTTCAAACTTGTCGCGACATACTCGAAAACACATTTTTTTACCGAAACAACGCGACGATCCTTAAAATTTTGGGAATTTTCCGTGCATAATTGGCCTTTGGTCCGAACATATGAAATCTTGGTAATGATGGTATGGAGCTCCAGTTAAATTTTCAAGCGAATCCGACGAGCGGATTAGGAGATATGAATTTTCCGAGGTCCGAAACCCTACATTCAGCACTGTTTTTCACTACAAAACCTCAAGTAAATTGCAAATCTGGCGACCTTACTCAAAGAATTGGCTTCCAAGCCGAACACGAAAGTTGTAGATATCGTCGAAACGGTCAGGACTCGCGGGAACTTAGCTCATATCACCTTCCAAATATGACTTGCGAATTTTCTCGTATTTCCACTGTTTAAACCATTTTTCACGCCTTTCTTCTTAAACCCATGAAAACTCTTTATTACTTTTCTTCAATTTTTGAATGACGAAATAAACGTCATTATTAACTTATAGCTCAAATAAAGAGGGCAAATTTTGGGGTGCAACACTCCAACCAAATGATCCATCAAATCATCAATCCTTGGAAGTGGTTACTTGTTCTTAATCGTCACTTTGTTCAATTGCCTATAATCAACACAAGGCCTCATAGAACCTTCCTTTTTCCTAACCAACAAAACAGGTGCACCCCATGGCGATACACTAGGACGAATAAACTTCTTCTCCAATAAATCCTCAAGTTGACTCTTCAACTCTTTCAACTCAGAAGCAGACATCCTATATGGAGCCATCGATACAGGACTAGTTATAGGAATTAACTTGCTTAGCAGACTAAAACAAATCTTCCTTAACACCAATCTTGAACAGATTCATCAACTTGCTTAGCAGACTAAAACAAATCTTCCTTAACACCAATCTTAGGAAAAATAATCGTCTTGTCAAAACAATTGATACACACACAATTAAATTCCAACCAATTCATACCCAAAATCACATCAAGCTGCTCTAACGGAAGACAAACTAAATCGATCACAAAATCTCTACCAAAGATACTCAATGGACAATTCAAACACGCATAAGAAGTAGAAACGGAATCCATAGCAGGTTGTCGCCCTCGGTTTTTTACCGTACCTCTCGTGGAGAGATACACGAACTGACTCTTCTCTTTTTGCTTTTGTGTTTTTGAAAATCAGAGAGTCGCCACCGACTTTTATTTTATCCAATTAAGGAAAGGTTTATAAAAGAAACAGAAAAAAGACCTTTAAGAAATTCTGGGTAAGGGGGTAGGTTATACAAAGGGAAGGTGTTAGCACCCTTTGTATCCATGGTTATCCATGGGTTCTTAATTTGCTTAGCTCACTTGTTTTGAATCACTTTTCTCTCGCCTTGACATGCTTGTATGTGGTTTCAAAAACTTTTGCAAATTGATTTTGTAATGATCCTTGTGCGGATGTATACAAAGTGTTTTATCTTTCGAAAGATGTTTAAAAAAAAAAGAACGTTAACTTCGTAATGATCCTTGTTTGTATATATACCAAGTATTATCTTTTTTTGAAAGTTTTATTTTGAAAAACAACGGTATATGAGACATTTGTTTGTTTTGATTTGAGCAAGCAAATTAGGAGGTCTACCCTAAGTTATAAGGTCTTTTCCTATTTCCTTTAGAAAATTCTCCGTTCACCGGATGTAAACGAAAGTTTGATTTTGCATTTGAAACAGTAGAATTTGAGTTTTTGATTTTTGAAAAGAGTAAAAGAGGGATTACCCTAAGAGGTGCAAGTGTGATTGTGTTTTGACTCAGATATTTTTATCTTTGAAGTTAGTGACCTAATGCTTCAATTTTTATCTTTGACATACACGCAGTTTTATATGTACAGAAATTAAAATGCGGAAATGTAAAATGCGGAAAATAAATCTACGCTATTACATGGATTGTGCGGGAAATGTAAACTACGCTATTTACATGAATTTGACAACCTATACACTTGATCTAGGAATTTAAATTGCAATAAGATAAAAGAAATATTTTTTTTTTGGATTTTTTGATGATTGATTTTAATTAGAATTAATGCATGATTAATTTAATTAAAATGAGGAAAAGGTAGAAATAAAATTTAAACCTAAAAATTAAGTCTAAAATATGTTCAAAATACTTGTCAATTAATTCTAAAACAAAACTAATTTTTTTTGGAATTTTTGAAATTTGTTTTTGAAATTATAAAGTTAATTAACATATAATTATACAAATAATTATACAAATAATTAAAACTTAAAGAGAAAAATATTCTAATTATGTACAAAATTAGTTCATGATATATAAACTTAATTTAATAAAAAGAAAATATTTTTTATGATTTTTGAGAGGTTGAAAATAATTAAAAGATAAATATACACATATTATCTAATTAATTATGCAAAATATTTAAATTATGAAGAAAAATAAAATATTTTTTATGTCAAAAATAATATATTATTTTATCAACCTGGAAATATTTTTATCATATTTTTTGGATTCTTAAAACTATTTTAAAATAATTTTGCAAAAAAAAATTAAATAAAATGAAAATATATTAAATAATGATCAAGTGTGGTTGGATATAGAGTTCATGGTATGGACTGGTACATCATGAGCGTTGGATGAGCTGGCAAGTGGATCTGAGGGTGATTACAGTGTGGCACATGGTGCACATGGATAGAGAGATTGCATGTGATCATTCAGAATTCAAACATTCCAGGTGGGGTCCACGCTGGTTGACCAGCGAATGAGGAACGCACGCGTGGTCTTCTTCTTCCTTCGTCCATGCAGCTTTTTTGAATGCAAATTATGGCGTTTAAAATAGTCGTTATTTGCGTCGCAGAAACGCCATAATTTGCATGAACCTATAACCTGCAAAAATGTTAGTTTCAAATAACAAAAGCAACCCAGATCCCCTAATTAGGATGCTCTGAGTTCAAATATGATATTAGTTTTGCTGTTTGGAGCTTGCATCATAGAGAACGAAAGCTTCACATATTTGAAGCTCAAAAATGGTGGAGCTTCAAAACCACGTTAAAGCTTGCATGAGCTACATTGGATCTACTCTAAATGATGTCAGAAACTTAAATCAAAGATTAGATTAAGTTATTTCACGTAAGAATTTGGAAAACGAAAGCTATGTAACTATGGACATGAAGATGATGATACACGTATTTGGAGTATAGTGAGAATTGTTTAGTGCATCAATCTTACTCTATATGATCCCAAAGGATGATTTGAATGATTATTTTTTATTGATGTAAGCTAGAAATTGCAAAACAAAAATTACAAAGTGTTTGATATTTTGTGAGAATTTTGTGTGTTTCTTGGCTATGCTCTTGTATATTTTCGTGTCTCCTTGATTGATGAAGTGTGCTACTTCATTTATAGGCAAAGATGTGCTTAAAATTGAAGCTAAGAAGCATTGATGAGCTTTGTTGAATTTTTGACTTGTTTAATATATTAAGCTTTGAATTCAAGCTACCATTGCTTGATTTTTCCACACCTCTTGCCCTAGGCCTGCCTTGTACCTTTCTTGCTGCAGAATTGGATCAATTTTGGAGGCTTTAGCTTAAGAATCAAGCATTGCATCATTATTCTTTACCATTTCTTTTTCAATTTAATCTTAAATGTAATAAAATTAAACCAAAAAAGAAATAAAAATGTTATGGGCCTTAGGTTGGTCGTGGGAGGCCCTTAACATTGTTAGAATTATGTTTGGATCATGAAAACTTGGCCCCTTTTGGAAAAAAAACATTTTTGATCAATGTTGGTTTCATGCATTTTCCCAAAATTTAGCCAACTTCAACAAGGCATAAATCCGTCAATTTTTATCATATGAAGGAGTTCTAGTACTTTTTAGAAACCTCAAGATGTCCTCTACAAGCTACTTTGGAAGCATTTTTGAATTTGGAGAAGTTATCTTGATGTTATGGTCTTTGACAAAAAAACACTTTTTGTTGACTTTGAAAATGACCTATAATGTCTTAGCTCATATTTTCCAAATGGTGAATCCAATGACCATAGGACCAATTGCATTTGAAAGATAATTGAATTTCCTTCAAAATGAGCCTTGGTTGGAATTTGTTTGATGAATGATGAGAGATTTATGGCCAGTCAAAGTTCAGTTGACTTTTTAGGAGAAAACCCTAATTTTGAAACTTAGGGTTTTGCTGATTTCTGAGCTTTTCTTGATGAATTTTGATCAACCATTAGTCAAATGATGAATACTTTGACAAAATATGGATGTTGACAAAAAATTTCATATTTGACTGTCTGTTGACTTTTTGATCGTACGAGTCGTCTGTTGACTGTTTGAGCTGTCGATTGCGCGTCCGAGCGAATCGAAGTTTGAAAATTTGTCTGGTGGTACTTTGAGACATATGGAGGTACATGAAATCCATTTGAAGTCTCAAAAAACTTGTTCTCCTGAAAAAAACAAAAACCCTAGTTAGGGACTGTTTGTGTAGGAGACAGTCGAGCGTACCTGATTTTTGTGCAGTGCTGAGTCTTTGCTGATATTGTGATTGTCAGAAGAATTCTAGGACAAAAATCTTGGAATTTTGAAATGTGAAAGATGGATTTTATTGATGGTACAAAACACGGAGAAACGTGTTGTCACCGGGTTTGACTGTTAACTGGCTGTTCGGGTATTAACGTAACAGTTAAAGTGAAAATTCAACAGTTAAAGTTAATTTTTCTTTTTGTTTTTGTTGTGTTAATGGTGAGAAATTATTTACATGATTTGTTAGAAAAACACAAACATAATAAATAATTAAAGTACACTGTACGAGAACAAAATTACCGTCAATAATAAGACTGAAAGGATTTAATGCACAGAAAAAATAAATATTTTAACTAGCAATAAACACATATAATATTATCTTACTAGTTAAATGACGATATAATAGATAGTGTAACACTTAATACTGACAGTACAAATATTACCTAAACAAAACGTAGTAAACAGCACGGTAAATATAAAGAACGGTACATTCTAAAAACAGAAGATACAAAAAACTTTACATATGACGATTAATAATCCATGCTATGACCAACAGAAAATAGATGATCGGAAGTGTAACCATCGCAGGTCCGTATTTTTCAGGACTATGCAGACAGAAGAAGGACATGATCACCGTAGCAATGGTGATGACTATAAGAAAAAGTGTCTCCATCCACTTTGCCATTTTTTACCGGGGAAGAAGAGAAAATAGATATGAGGTAGAAATTTGAGAGATTGAATGAAATTTGATGTGAGATTTTATGGAAAAAATGAGAGGTATTTATAGAATGAAAAGAAGGATAGAGACGTTGGGGAATGAAGTGATTCCGTACAAAAAAGGAAAATTTGAGTGGAAGTAGGATTTGAAAGAAAGTGTATGGTAGGGTTTGAAAAAAGAGATGTATAGAATAAAGTTAGGATTTGAAAGAAAGAGATTTGAAAAGAAAGGAAAAGATTTTGAAAATAATAGGATATAGTACAAAAAATTAGTGGGAAACAAAAAAACTAATAATTTACTCGTTACCAGTACAGTCTGAATCCCCGGACCCTGCGCCTGCAAAATAAATTATGTACCAATTGCGTCAGTACTATTTATCCGTAAATAAATCTCAAATAGATAGCGTGTGTGAAGTGGTAAACAGTACTTGGCGTTTGCGTAAAAATAAATTCAACAGCGAACCAAAATACCGTATAAGAAAAAAATTCTAAAAACCAAGTATTCATGAAATCAGGATATTTATGAAATAAAATCCAAGATTATATGAAACTCCCAATTTTTAGACAGAAGTCTGTTGCCTTCTTTTTGAAAAAGATGTGGGCAAATTTTGGGGTATAACAGTTGCCCCTATTCAATCTTCTTAAACCTGATTGGAATCTGAAGGTAGAAGATGATTGAATATTTAGATGCCCTGAAATTTGCACTTACCTCCATCGACAGTGATGTTGGAAATTGCATTTGAATATCGTCTGAGAAATGTTGTCTGCAGATCGAAACATTGCCTGAGATGGGCCTTCATATGCCATCTGGAAAATGTGTTGATGGTTTGTTCATCAGAATGAATCCATTGATTATATCTTGATGAAGGATTTGAAAACTTCTGCGTTGACCGTTACGGAACCGTCCGAGGTTACCGCTTTAAATCTTTGAGGTTGATTATTACAGAACTGTCCAAAGTTTCTGCTTCGAATTTTTGAATGCTGATTGTTACAGATCCGTCCGAGGTATCTGCTTTTAGATCTTGAAGATTGATCGTCGTGGAACCATCTGAAATATCGGCTTAAATCTGAATGGTAGATCATGAAGGAACCGTCCAAGGTATCAACTTAGATCTGAAGGTAGATCATGAAGGAACCGTCCGAGGTATCAACTTAGATCTGAAGGTAGATCATGAAGGAACCGTCCAAGGTATCAACTTAGATCTGAAGGTAGATCATGAAGGAACCGTCCAAGGTATCAACTTAGATCCGCTTTGCTTGTTTAGAATTAGAGCTCTTCAGAGTGAATCTTTGGTTTGATTATATCTGAAAAGAATGCTCGTGATTGAAGATAACTTGCTGAGGATATTCGTCCACCTAAAAAATCAAGTTAGTGATATGCAATGTCATGATGTATGTAAGGTATATGTTGAGATTCTCAAACTAAATGGATCCGTGTATGTTATGTATGAGTTTGTCATGAAACATTATATGATATGTATGAATATGCGTATGATGTATGATGCATGATTTATGCAGTTTAGAGCGTATCAAACTTCTAGTTGGGAAAATAAATCCGTGCTTGCTATTTTGGAAACGATGGCATTATGAATGTTGACAATCTTCGCTACCCTGCTTGAGTACACTCATCTAGGGAACTTTCTTACGAACAAGAATGTTCTATTGAAGGATCTTTGAATACCACTTGGTGAGGAAAGTAACTTGAATAAGAGAGATAGGTAATCCTCCGATGCACTATTTGATCAGGCCTTGATGTGGAGGATCACACCTTCTGGGGATAGTGATCTTGAACAGCCCTGCTGGGGAATAAGGTTTCTCGAATCACCTTGTTGGAGAGAAAAATCTCATCAAGGATTCTGCTGAGAAATGCCTCTCTGTTGGGGAAATTTTCTTCCGATGCTGGTGTTGGAACGATGTCCAGATGATTGGGACATTACCTGAATGCTATTCCTGTTTTTCTTGTTAATCATATTCAAATGCATATGTTCATTAAAATTATCATTGGGACGTTTATGCATTCAAAACAGAAAAAGTGAAAACATTGATTTTAGCGTGAATTGTGTTGATTTTGAAAGAGGGCCATAACAGGCGGATTAGTACAAGGAGACAACAATCCTAGTAGTAGGAAATTGTCATAAAACTTTGAAAAGTAAAATAGCTATGTGGAAACAATCCAGTCAAGTTTCAATTCTGCTATTGCCAATCTGTCTTCGAGTATCTCATCCCTCACTTGTTGGAAGAAAATGATTGGACTGATTAGTGCCTTTGATGTGTTGAACCTTGAATGTGAGTAAATAGCCAAACGGGACATAGTCGTATGCTTTATTCCCTAACTTTTGCCTAGGCTGCTTTTTCAGGTTTTCAGCCTACCGGGATAATTATTTTTTAGTCTCTAATTTTTGCCTGGATCGCCCTTTCAGGTTTTCAATCCACCGAGACGCTCATTTTTTTGCCTAAGTCGCCATTTCGGGTTTTCAACTTAGGGAGCTTTTCTTTTCTTTAAGCGAAGTACTTTTTGACTATGTCCGCATTTACAGGGTGTGGGAAATCTTCTCCGTCCATAGTAGTAAGCAACATAGCTCCGCCGGAGAATACTTTCTTGATTACAAATGGTCCCTCATAGGTGGGAGTCCATTTGCCCCTGGGGTCACCCTGTGGTAGGATGAGGCGTTTGACAACCAAATCACCGATTTGATATGTCTGACTCTTGACTTTCTTGTTGAAGGCTTTGATCATACGTTTCTGGTACAACTGACCATGACAAATAGCCCCAAGTCTCTTCTCATCGATCAAGTTTATCTGGTCCAATCGAGTCTGAATCCAATCGTCTTCGTCTAGATCAGCTTCTTTCATAATCCTTAGGGAAGGAATCTGGATTTCGATTGGGAGAACTGCCTCCATACCATAGACTAAGGAAAATGGAGTTTCCCCTGTTGAAGTACGCGCTGATGTGCGATAACCATGAAGAGCAAAAGGTAACATCTCATGCCAATCTTTGTAGGTTACTGTCATTTTCTGTATGATCTTTTTGATGTTCTTGTTGGCAGCTTCCACCGCGCCATTCATCTTTGGTCGATATGGAGATGAATTATGATGTTTGATCTGGAACTGCGTGCAGAGTTCAGTAATCATCCTGTTATTTAAATTTGTGCCATTGTCCGTGATGATCCTTTCAGGGATGCCATACCGACAAATGAGATTATGCTTGATAAACCGGGCTACAACATTCTTGGTAACTGAAGCAAACGAGGCTGCCTTTACCCATTTTGTGAAGTAGTCAATAGCGACCAGTATGAAACGATGTCCGTTGGAAGCAGTAGGCTTGATTTCTCCAATCATATCAATACCCCACATTGCGAAAGGCCAAGGAGCCGTCAGAATGTTTAATGGAACTGGCGGTATATGCACCTTGTCGACATATATCTGGCATTTGTGACAGGTTCTGGAGTGATGATGGCAATCTGTCTCCATGGTAGACCAGTAATAACCTGCTCTTAAGATCTTTTTAGCCATT
Organism: Vicia villosa; assembly: GCF_029867415.1. Lineage (NCBI taxonomy): Eukaryota > Viridiplantae > Streptophyta > Magnoliopsida > Fabales > Fabaceae > Vicia > Vicia villosa. Next base: position 174,937,450 of record NC_081182.1, read on the forward strand.
GTATGTCCACTTGAATGAGTACCAAAAGCACCATCGTGTATGTCTTCCATAATCTGTTCTGCTTCCTTCTTGTTCACACAACGAAGCAAAGTCTAGTCGTGGTTGCGTTTTGTACAGGATTCCATTACTTAGAAAGAATTTGGCCGCAAATCTTCTTAGAAACTTTCTATCGTTAATGGACGCCCCTTCAGGATACTCCTGGGCTTCGAGATATCTTTTTACTTCATGGAACCATGGTTTTTCTTCCACTCCTTCGGTATCAATCTCATTGCAATAGGATGGTTCATTGTGTCTATAAATGGTGATCATTGGCGCCTCATTGTTCCACCTGACTTTGAACATAGATGACATGGTAGCTAAAGCATCAGCTAGTTGATTTTCTTCTCGCGGGATATGTTCAAAAGTTATTTCTTCAAAGTAAGGAATCAAACTCAGCACATATTCTTTGTAAGGAATTAGATTCAGGTGCTTTGTGTCCCATTCCTCTTTGACTTGATAAATTACATGGGTCGAGTCTCCGTAGACCTCCAGGACCTTGATTCTTAAATCGATTGCAGCTTTGAGACCCAGAATACATGCTTCATACTCAGCTATATTGTTAGTGCAGTTGAAACATAATCTGGCAGTGAATGGCGTATGACCTCCTGTAGGAGAAATGATTACAGCTCCGATGCCATTGCCAAGCGCATTAGAGGCTCCATCAAACACCATAGTCCATCGGGATCCTGGCTCGGGTCCTCCCTCTGGTCCTGGTTGTTTTTAGTCAGTAACTAACATCATGTCTTCATCTGGGAAGTCAAAGTTTAATGCTTGGTAATCATCCACTGCCTGATGAGCCAGATGATCAGCTACCACACTACCATTTATTGCCTTTTGCGAAGTGTACTGGATGTCATACTCTGTTAGAATCATTTGCCATCTTGCTATCCTTCCAGAGAGAGCAGGTTTTTCGAACACATATTTGATAGGATCCATCTTGGAGATCAGGAAAGTGGTATGGTTTAGCATATACTGCCTTAATCGGCGAGCTTCCCATGCCAAGGCACAACAAGTTTTCTCGAGCAGTGAGTATCTTGTTTCACAATCGGTGAACTTTTTGCTAAGATAGTAGATTGCATGTTCTTTTCGGCCAGACTCGTCATGTTGCCCCAGTACACACCCCATTGAGTCTTCTAACACCGTTAGGTACATTATCAGAGGTCTCCCTTCCACTGGTGGTAACAAGATTGGTGGTTTTTGAAGGTATTCTTTGATCTTATCAAAGGCTGATTGGCATTTGTCGTTCCATCTTTCCACTTGATCTTTCTTCAACAATTTGAAGAATGGCACACAAGTAGTAGTCATATGGGCAATAAATCTGGCTATGTAGTTCAAACGTCCCAAGAATCCTCTAACTTGTTTCTCGGTACGGGGTATAGGCATTTCTTGAATGGCTTTGACTTTGGCAGGATCAACCTCAATACCCTTGCTGCTGACAATGAAACCTAAGAGTTTACCGGATCTTACTCCAAAGGTACACTTGTTTGGATTCAGTTGCAACCTGTACTTCTTAAGTCTGTCAAACAGCTTGTGCAGATGACCCAGATGTTCTTCTTCGGTGTTGGACTTTGCAATCATATCATCCACATAAACCTCTATCTCTTGATGAATCATATCATGGAACAGAGCTACCATTGCACGCTGATACGTTGCTCCTGCATTCTTTAAACCAAAGGGCATTACTTTGTAACAAAAGGTTCCCCAGGGTGTTGTGAAGGTTGTTTTTTCCATGTCTTCGGGTGCCATCTTGATTTGATTGTAACCCGAGAATCCATCCATAAAGGAAAATACTTTGCATTGTGCAGTATTATCAACCAGTACATCGATGTGAGGTAAAGGGAAATCATCTTTGGGGCTTGCCCGGTTCAGATCTCTGTAGTCTACACACATCCTGACCTTCCCGTCTTTTTTAGGCACAGGCACGATGTTAGCTATCCAAGGAGGATAACTTACAACTTTCAGAAAGCCAACATTGAATTGCTTCTCAACCTCGTCTTTGATTTTCTTGGACATGTCAGGCCTACTTCTCCGTAGTTTCTGCTTAACTGGAGTGCTACCTTCTTTGATTGGCAGGCGATGGACCACAATATCCGTGTCGAGACCAGGCATATCTTCATAGGACCAAGCGAATATCTCAACGTAGTCTTGTAACATTTGAATCAGTCTTTGTTTGACACTGTTTTCTAAATCAGCCCCTATCCTGACTTCATTCTTTTCTTCGTCACTGCCCAGGTTGATAACCTCAGTTGGCTCTTCATGCGGCTGTATAGTTTTTCTTCTTGTTCTAACAGCCTTGCAAGTTCCCTAGGTACTTCACAATCTTCCTCACTTCCGTCCTTAGTTTGGTAGATCGGATTTTCAAAGTCATGATTGGCAATAGCAGAATCGTTATCGACAGGATCCAGAGTGAATGTGAATCTGCATTTATTATGTGGGTGTGTGTAAGAACACATAGCTATTTGAAAACAAAGTGAAGAAATGAATAAAAAGGATCGCAATAATTTGAACATGCAAACGTCCCATGATTTTATTATATGAACATATGATCATGATATGACAAACCCTTATAAAAAGGACCAGTGTGCTTCGGGAAAGGCACACGGCTTTCAAGCTCATGGTTCGATAGTACAGGAACCATTTTTATTTTTGAACATATAGACAGTGAAAACCGGAAAATGCATTTACTCCTGATCAAAGGAGATGACATCTTCAGCTTCCCAGTTGTTCAACCCATTGTTGCGAGCGGGGAATATCCAGTTGCCCCAGTTGCAGTTGTCTCCTGTGTCTCCCACAACATTGACTTCTTTAGTGACGAGATGAGCTGTTGATCCTTCAGGATGAGCAGGATGATCTGTTGGATATGAGGATCCAGGTTGAGGTATCTCTGTTGGTTGAGAGAGATACTCGATAAGGCCGTCCCATCCAGTCGGGATGACATCTTGGATAGAGACTTGTGCATTCTGTTGAGTAGTGTACTGTGACAGAAAATAACCCTCGTTATTTGGTATCTCCCAGGCTTCTCCAGGAGTGAAATTGTCTTTGCAATGTTCATCCCATCCAGTTGGGACAATGTCTTCAATGGCGACTTGTGAGCTCGGAGGAGCGGAATATTTCACCATAAAGTCATATTTGCCACTTGGTTCTCCTAGCGTATCCCAAACTTCTTTAGGTGGACTTTGATATTGCTCAGTAATGGAACTTGTGAGACTTTTGTGATCCTCGAACTGATTATCCCATCCATCTGGGACAATGTCTTCGATGGCAATCGAAAAACTCGGAGGAGCAGTATACTTTACCATAAAGTCATACTTGCCACTTGGTTCTCCCAAAGTGTCCCAAACTTCCATGGATACAGGTGGAACTATATTAGGATATTGTTGAATCATTCCATCGTCTTCAATAGCATTTACTTCTTGGCTGATGAAATGTGTCATTAACCCTCCAGAATGAAGACATTGATTGTTCTTCTGAGTTCCATTACCATAGCCCAAACCCATCTTGTCGAATTTGTAAGGCACATCAATGAGTTGTCCCCATGCTGTGCCACCACCTTCTTTGATTGCAGCTTTTGCATCTTTGAGAGAAGCCATTGTTGGATTTATTTTTATAGCAGGATTAACAGAAATGTGCTTGGCAGTAGAGACATCAGGAGAGACCACCTCAAAAGCTTGGCAGGGGGTTTCAATGAATTCTCCATCCATCTCAACATACTTGGAGTTACTCAGGTGGCTAACCACATATTCTTCTTCACCATGGACTGTGACGATCTTGCCTTTTACTGGATACTTTAACTTCTGATGCAGGGTAGAAGTTACAGCGTTTGCCCCATGTATCCAAGGGCGTCCTAGTAAACAGGAGTATGTTGGATGAATATCCATCACAGAAAAGGTAGAATCAAAGACCTGAGAGCCCACTCTGATTGGGAGCCTAATTTCTCCATATACCGTTCTTGTCGACCCATCGAAGGCTCTTACCACCACATCACTTGGTTGTAACACAACTCCTTCGAAGTCAAGTTTTTCCAGTACTACTTTTGGTAATACGTTTAACGAGGAACCATTGTCTACCAGCACATGAGACAAAGTGGCGCCGTTACATTCAATAGAGATGTGCAGGGCCTTATTGTGATTTTTCCCAGCAGGGGTTAAATCAGCATCGGAGAAACCGAGACTGTTGTGCACTGTAAGACTAGCAACGCAATTTTCAAATTGGTTGATTGAAATCTCCTGTGGTACATGGGCAGCTTTCAAGAATTTCATTAAAGCTTTAGCATGAGCTTCTGAATACTTTAGCAGAGATAGCATTGAGATCTTTGAAGCAATGTGTGAAGGATAGAAAAACACTTAGAAAGGGGGGGTTTGAATAAGTGTAGCTTTAAAAACTTGACAGATAAAAATAAATTGCACAGTTATTTTTATCTTGGTTCGTTGTTAACTAAACTACTCCAGTCCACCCCCGCAGAGATGATTTACCTCAACTGAGGATTTAATCCACTAATCGCACGGATTACAATGGTTTTCCACTTAGTCAGCAACTAAGTCTTCCAGAGTCTTCTGATCACACACTGATCACTCCAGGAACAACTGCTTAGATACCCTCTAAGACTTTTCTAGAGTATACTGATCCACACGATCACTCTAGTTCCTTACAACTTAATGTAAACAATTCTAAGAGTATTACAAATGCTTCTTAAAAGCGATAATCACAAACTGTGATATTTCTCTTAACGTTTAAGCTTAATCTCACTAATATATTACAACAGCAATGTAGTGAGCTTTGATGAAGATGAAGATTCTGAGCTTTGAATTTGAACAGAGTTTAAGCAAGTTAATATGAGTTGTTTTGGTGCAGAATCGTTAACCTTGCTTCTCATCAGAACTTCATATTTATAGGCGTTGGAGAAGATGACCGTTGAGTGCATTTAATGCTTTGCGTGTTCCGTACAGCATCGCATTTAATGTTATACGCTTTTGTCAACTACCTCGAGCCTTGTTCACGCTGTGTCTACTGACGTAGCCTTTAATAGCTTTTAACGTTCCTTTTGTCAGTCAGCGTAGCTTGCCACTTGTACTTCCTTCTGATCTGATGTTTGTGAATACAGTGTTTGAATATCATCAGAGTCAAACAGCTTGGTGCATAGCATCTTCTGATCTTCTGACCTTGAAGTGCTTCTGAGCGTGATACCATCAGAACTTCAGTGCTTCTGTTCTCTTGTTCTTCTGATGCTTCCATAGACCCATGTTCTGATTCTGCTTCGACCATCTTCTGATGTCTTGCCAGACCATGTTCTGATGTTGCATGCTGAACCCTTTGAGACAAAGCTTCTGAGCGCTGAATTATGCGTACTCTTTATATATTTCCTGAAAAGGAAATTGCATTGGATTAGAGTACCATATTATCTTAAGCAAAATTCATATTATTGTTATCATCAAAACTAAGATAATTGATCAGAACAAATCTTGTTCTAACAATCTCCCCCTTTTTGATGATGACAAAAACATATATAAATGATATGAATTTGCGATCAGAAAGAACAGACGGCAAAAGACAAATTACACAGCTATAGCATAAGCATATGAATATGTCTCCCCCTGAGATTAACAATCTCCCCCTGAGATAAATAATCTCCCCCTGAAATAAATACTCGAAGAACTTTAATAAAAGACTTCCCTGATTATTTTGGTAGAGACGATCACATAAGCTTCTGTCTTTAGAGAATTCATAGCTTCTGACTTCTGCTTCCATTGGACAGCTTCAGAACTAGAATTACTTTAGATCCCTAGAACACTCACAGCTTCTGATTCCTGCTTCCATCTAGGACAGCTTCAGAACTTGAATTTCTTTGATCTTCTGAACATTCACAGCTTCTGACTTCTGCTTCCATCTAGGACAGCTTCAGAACTTGAATTTCTTTGATCTTCTGAACATTCACAGCTTCTGATTTCTGCTTCCATTTAGGACAGCTTCAGAACTTGAGTTTTCTGGATCTTTAGAACATTCACAGCTTCTGATTTCTGCTTCCCTCGGATAGCTTCAGAGCTTTGAATTTCTACCAACATCACTTCATGCTAGATTTGTATCAGAACATTGTTGAATGTACCAGAGCATCATCAGAGCATCTCTACATCCTGAAATGTTACAGAACAAAAACTAAACGACAAAAGTCAGCATGAACGAGTCAGAACATAAAATGTATATTAGAACACATTATATGTATCAGAGCCATATAGGCTAAAATAATGTATCAGAGCAAATAGAATTTTGTCAGATCAAATAGACAAATATGGATCAAATTCTATTCTTCTTTCTTGCTTCTGATTTCTGAAGCTTGACAGCACTCGGCTTGCTTCAGTTTCCATGAGCTTATTCTTTTTACAGAATAACACTTCTTATGGTTTTTGCTTCTTGTGTTTGCTTTGAAGATTATCTTCACTTATTTATACCTGCAAAACACTTAAACCATATAGAACTTGCAGTTCTTGTTAGTGAATGTGTGGGAGCTTTACCCAGCAACTGATAGATTAATCAAATCATTTATCATTTATCTTCTCCCCCTTTTTGTCATAACATCAAAAAGAATATTTCAAAAGATTCAGATGAATAAAACGACAAATAAAATCACTGGAATGTAAATCAAGGAAACTTTTTATTGATAATCAAAAGATATTACAAAAGGTTCCTATGTTTAACAAGATGAGAAACATTCCTAGCAAATACATAAAAAGTCATCCCAAGAGGAAATGACTACAAAAATTAAAAACAGCACCCTAGCAAGACACACTCTGTGTCAACCCATCAAGAATCCCTGTGGACTCTTGTCTTCCAGACTAGAACCTCCACTGTAGGAGAGATCCAAGTGACCAAAGAGGAAGAGAGGGACAGTTCACAGACAGAGAGCTAATGTTGCAAACGGGGCTTTCCCTTAACATAGAAGTTAAGAATATCATTCTTAACCTCCTCCCATAACTCAAGAAAGTCTTCTGTCTTTGGGTGAAAGTTGATAACAACATCAAAGAAGAGGTCTGACTTGAGAGGTATTAGGAGAGCCATCCCGAGATATGCAGAGATCTTTCGCCTTTGAGTCATAGATCCTCAACAGACTTAGGATGAACGCTAGGTTTGAGCTAGGATTTTTTAAAAGTAAGAAAAATTTGTTTGAGCAAGAGAAGAAAACGGAAGAGAGAGAGAGAAATAACTTGATGAGGAATGCAAAGTGAGAGAGAGGTATAAGAAGGAAAAAAAAACGTTTGAAGAATATAAAAAGAAAAACTGAAAGAGAGTTAATGATGAAAAGCATTTAATGTTACGTGACGTGAGGAGAGATAATAAAGACAAATGAGGTGACTAGCACAGTTACCTATGGTCGGTGTCCCTTCAACTGCACGCGCGCTTATCCATGAACAGTAACGACAGGTTTACCATCTCGAGATAGAACGTTACATCTGTTTTGCTTTAAAAGAGGTTCTGAATCAACTTAGACAATGAAACGTTAGTAATAACCGAATCATAATTTCTAAAAGATTTCAATCAGAACTTCTGAAAAAAAAAAATCCATTTTCATTTCAGAAGATACTCATACATGAGAACTTCTCATCTTCTCATTCTGGGCATAAATCCATACTGATGTTCTTCAGAATGAACTTAAACCTATCTTCAGCCAGGGGTTTTGTAAAAATATCAGCCCATTGATGGTCTGTATCCACAAAGTTTAAAGATATAACACCCTTCTGAACATAGTCCCTTATGAAATGATGTTTAATCTCAATATGTTTAGCTTTTGAATGAAGAATAGGATTCTTAGATAAACATATAGCAGAAGTATTATCACAGAATATAGGAATGTTACTCTCATATATCTGATAATCTTCTAACTGACTCTTCATCCAGAGCATCTGTGTACTACAACCAGCAGCAGCGACATATTCTGCTTCTGTTGTTGATAGAGCAATGGTTGCTTGCTTCTTGCTGTACCAGGAGATCAAATGACTTCCAAGAAATTGGCAACTTCCTGAAGTACTCTTTCTTTCAATTCTGTCTCCAGCATAGTCAGCATCGCAGAATCCTACTAAGTTGTATTCTTTAGATTTTCTGTAAACTAAGCCAACATTAGTAGTACCTTTCAGATACCTTAGAATTCTCTTAACAGCAGTTAAATGAGATTCTCTAGGATCTGATTGGAATCTAGCACACAAACAAACACTGAACAGAATGTCAGGTCTAGAAGCAGTCAGATATAGAAGAGATCCAATCATACCTCTGTATAACTTCTGATCTACCTTCTTACTTACCTCATCCTTACCTAGGATGCATGTTGGATGCATAGGAGTTTTGGCTTCTTTGCAGTCTAGAAGATTAAACTTCTTCAGAAGTTCCTTCACATACTTGGTTTGGTGAACATACGTTCCTTCTGATATTTGATTTATTTGTATTCCAAGGAAATACTTGAGTTCTCCCATCATGCTCATTTCAAACTCAGCCTGCATAGACTCAGCAAACTCCTTTCCAAGTGTAGCATTAGATGTTCCAAAAATAATATCATCTACATATATTTGACAAATTAAAATATCCCTTTTAAAGGTTTTACAAAAGAGAGTAGTGTCCACTTTTCCTCTAGTGAAACCATTATCCAGAAGGAAAGAACTTAAGCGTTCATACCAAGCTCTGGGAGCTTGTTTCAATCCATACAATGATTTCTTTAGTTTAAAAACATGATTAGGAGACATAGAGTCTTCAAAACCAGGAGGTTGATGGACATAAACTTCTTCATCTATATAACCATTTAAGAAGGCACTCTTAACATCCATTTGATAGAGAGTGATGTTATATTGAGTGGCAAATGAAATTAATAGACGAATAGATTCTAACCTGGCCACTGGTGCAAAGGTTTCTGTATAGTCAATCCCTTCTTGCTGACTGTAACCCTGAGCCACCAGTCTGGCTTTGTTCCTTACCACTTCACCTTTCTCGCTGAGCTTGTTTCTGAAGACCCATTTTGTACCGATTATATTGAATCCATCTGGTCTAGGAACAAGATCCCAAACATCATTCCTTGTAAACTGATTCAATTCTTCTTGCATAGCAATTATCCAGTCTGGATCTTCTAGAGCATGATCAACAGAAGTTGGCTCGATCAAAGATACAAGACCTAATTGACAGTCTGCATTGTTCTTAAGGAATGCTCTTGTTCTGATTGGATCATCCTTCTTTCCAAGAATGACATCTTCTGAATGACCAGAGATGAGTCTGGATGATCTTCTGACAGATGGTTCTTCAGAAATGCTTAGATTCTCCAGAGAAGCTGATACTTGATCTTCAGATTCTTTGCTTCTGAGAAGCTCTGCTTCTGATGCGTTGCTTCTTGGCTCAACAACTTCTGATATATCAATATCCCAATCTGCAAAATTATCAAACTGCTTTGGTTTTTCAGAACCAAGCTTATCATCAAACCTGATATTGATTGATTCTTCTACAATCAATGTTTCAGTATTGTATACTCTGTAGCCTTTTGAGCGTTCAGAATATCCAAGAAGGAAACATTTTTGTGCTTTGGAATCAAACTTACCAAGATGATCTTTAGTGTTCAGAATAAAGCATATACATCCAAAAGGATGGAAATATGAAATGTTGGGCTTTCTATTCTTCCACAATTCATAAGGAGTCTTATTAAGAATAGGTCTGATAGAGATTCTATTCTGAATATAGCATGCAGTGTTTATTGCTTCTGCCCAGAAATGCTTAGCCATATTGGTTTCATTGATCATGGTTCTGGCCATTTCTTGCAGAGTCCTATTCTTTCGTTCTACAACTCCATTTTGCTGTGGAGTTCTAGGACAAGAGAAATCATGGGCAATACCATTTTCTTTGAAGAATTCTTCAAAGGATCTGTTCTCAAATTCACCACCATGATCACTTCTGACCTTTATGATTTTACACTCTTTTTCAGATTGAATCTGAATGCAGAAATCAAAGAACACTGAATGAGTCTCATCCTTGTGTTTCAAGAATTTTACCCATGTCCAGCGGCTATAATCATCTACGATGACTAATCCATATTTCTTCCCTCTGACAGATGCTGTTTTGACTGGGCCAAACAGATCAATGTGCAAGAGTTCTAATGGCCTTGAGGTAGAAACAACATTCTTGGACTTGAATGCAGGTTTGGAGAACTTGCCCTTCTGACATGCTTCACAAAGAGCATCTGATTTGAATTTCAGATTAGGGAGTCCTCTGACAAGATTCAGTTTGTTAATCTGAGAAATCTTTCTCAAACTAGCATGACCTAATCTTCTGTGCCAGACCCACTGCTCTTCAGAAACAGACATAAGACAAGTCACCTTCTGACTCATAAGATCTTGCAGATCTGTCTTATAAATGTTGTTCTTCCTCTTGCCTGTAAATAGGATTGAGCCATCCTTCTGATTTACAGCCTTGCAAGACTCTTGATTAAAGATTATATCATAACCATTGTCACTCAATTGACTGATAGATAAGAGGTTATGTGTTAATCCTTCTACAAGAAGTACATTAGAAATGGAAGGAGAGTTACCAGACTTTATAGTTCCAGAGCCAATTATCTTGCCCTTCTGATCTCCTCCAAACTTGACTTCTCCTCCAGACTTAAGCACCAGGTCTTGGAACATAGACCTTCTTCCTGTCATGAGTCGTGAGCATCCAGAGTCCAGGTACCATGACATGTTGTGCTTTGTCCTTTTTGCAGTCAAGGATATCTGCAATAGGAATAATATTATCCTTAGGTACCCACATCTTTTTGGGTCCTTTCTTGTTAGATTTTCTCAAGTTCTGATTGAACTTGGGTTTAACATTGTAAGCAATAGGAGGAACAGCATGATAATTTTTAATGTGAGTTTCATGATATTTCCTAGGTTGTGTCACATGCTTTTTGGTGTGTGTTATGTGAAAACTTTGAGCATGTGAAGTGTGCCTAATATCATGGGAGTGGCCATACTTGAACTGATCATACAATGGCTTGTATGTGAATTTCATTTCATCAACAGGTTCAAGTTTGTATGGGGTTTCACCCTCAAAACCAATGCCGACTCTTTTGTTTCCAGACACAGCATATATCATAGAAGCTAGCTGACTTCTGCCAATACTTCTAGATAAGAACTTCCTGAAACTTAAATCATATTCTTTCAGAATATGGTTTAGACTGGGAGTGGATTTTTCTGAATCAGAAGGAGATCCAACATTATTGGATAATTTTAAAAGTTTTTCTTTTAATTCAGAATTCTCCAACTCAAGCTTCTTTGTTTCAAATTCAAATAGCTTTTTCAGCTTTTTGTATTTGAGACTGATCTGAGACTTGAGTTCCAGAAGTTCAGTTAGACCGGAAACTAACTCATCTCTAGTAAGTTCAGAAAATACCTCTTCAGAATCTGATTCTGATGTAGATTCTGATCCGTCATCTTCTGTCGCCATCAGCGCACAGTTAGCTTGCTCATCTTCAGAGTCTGAATCATCTTCTGACTCATCCCAGGTTGCCATAAGACCTTTCTTCTTATGAAACTTCTTCTTGGGATTTTCCTTCTGAAGATTTGGACATTCATTCTTGAAGTGTCCAGGCTCATTGCATTCATAGCACATGACCTTCTTCTTGTCAAATCTTCTGTCATCAGACGATTCTCCACGTTCAAATTTCTTTGAACTTCTGAAGCCTCTGAACTTCCTTTGCTTGGTCTTCCAGAGTTGATTTAGCCTTCTGGAGATCAAGGACAGTTCATCTTCTTCTTCAGATTCTGATTCTTCAGGATCTTCTTCTCTAGCCTGAAAAGCGTTAGTGCATTTCTTGATATTGGATTTTAATGCAATAGACTTACCTTTCTTTTGAGGCTCATTTGCGTCCAGCTCTATTTCATGACTTCTCAAGGCACTGATAAGCTCTTCCAGAGAAACTTCATTCAGATTCTTTGCAATCTTGAATGCAGCCACCATAGGACCCCATCTTCTGGGTAAGCTTCTGATGATCTTCTTTACGTGATCAGCCTTGGTGTATCCCTTGTCAAGAACTCTCAATCCAGCAGTAAGAGTTTGAAATCTTGAAAACATCTTTTCAATGTCTTCATCATCCTCCATCTTGAAGGCTTCATATTTCTGGATTAAGGCGAGAGCTTTAGTCTCCTTGACTTGAGCATTTCCTTCATGAGTCATTTTCAAGGACTCATATATGTCATAGGCCGTTTCCCTGTTAGATATCTTCTCATACTCAGCATGAGAGATAGCATTCAGCAAAACAGTTCTGCATTTATGATGATTCCTGAAAAGCTTTTTCTGATCATCATTCATTTCTTGCCTTGTCAGCTTTACGCCTCTGGCATTTACTGGATGTTTGTAACCATCCATCAGAAGATCCCATAGATCACCATCTAGACCAAGAAAGTAACTTTCCAGTTTATCTTTCCAGTATTCAAAGTTTTCACCATCAAATACCGGCGGTCTAGTATAACCATTGTTACCGTTGTATTGCTCAGCAGAGCCAGATGTAGATGCAGGTGTAGACTTTTCACTTTCATCAACCATCTTTTACTGAAGCGTTTTTCTCTTCCTGAATCTTTTCTAAACACGGTTAAGTGCTTGCACCTTAGAACCGGCGCTCTGATGCCAATTGAAGGATAGAAAAACACTTAGAAAGGGGGGGTTTGAATAAGTGTAGCTTTAAAAACTTGACAGATAAAAATAAATTGCACAGTTATTTTTATCCTGGTTCGTTGTTAACTAAACTACTCCAGTCCACCCCCGCAGAGATGATTTACCTCAACTGAGGATTTAATCCACTAATCGCACGGATTACAATGGTTTTCCACTTAGTCAGCAACTAAGTCTTCCAGAGTCTTCTGATCACACACTGATCACTCCAGGAACAACTGCTTAGATACCCTCTAAGACTTTTCTAGAGTATACTGATCCACACGATCACTCTAGTTCCTTACAACTTAATGTAAACAATTCTAAGAGTATTACAAATGCTTCTTAAAAGCGATAATCACAAACTGTGATATTTCTCTTAACGTTTAAGCTTAATCTCACTAATATATTACAACAACAATGTAGTGAGCTTTGATGAAGATGAAGATTCTGAGCTTTGAATTTGAACAGAGTTTAAGCAAGTTAATATGAGTTGTTTTGGTGCAGAATCGTTAACCTTGCTTCTCATCAGAACTTCATATTTATAGGCGTTGGAGAAGATGACCGTTGAGTGCATTTAATGCTTTGCGTGTTCCGTACAGCATCGCATTTAATGTTATACGCTTTTGTCAACTACCTCGAGCCTTGTTCACGATGTGTCTACTGACGTAACCTTTAATAGCTTTTAACGTTCCTTTTGTCAGTCAGCGTAGCTTGCCACTTGTACTTCCTTATGATCTGATGTTTGTGAATACAGTGTTTGAATATCATCAGAGTCAAACAGCTTGGTGCATAGCATCTTCTGATCTTCTGACCTTGAAGTGCTTCTGAGCGTGATACCATCAGAACTTCAGTGCTTCTGTTCTCTTGTTCTTCTGATGCTTCCATAGACCCATGTTCTGATTCTGCTTCGACCATCTTCTGATGTCTTGCCAGACCATGTTCTGATGTTGCATGCTGAACCCTTTGAGACAAAGCTTATGAGCGCTGAATTATGCGTACTCTTTATATATTTCCTGAAAAGGAAATTGCATTGGATTAGAGTACCATATTATCTTAAGCAAAATTCATATTATTGTTATCATCAAAACTAAGATAATTGATCAGAACAAATCTTGTTCTAACAATGTGCCCCAGTTGTTCAACAATATTGTAATCACTTTTACAGATGATTTTCAATATTTCCTCCATTTCTTGCCTCGAAGGATCTTCAACAAGGACTTCAACGGGTACTTGAGCTGGTTCGGTCAGTGGCTCTTTGCCTCGAGCATTGACATCTTGATTAGAAACTGGGACCTGGATGGGAGTAGTAGCAACATTTGGAGAAATTTCTGGCGAAAAGATCCTTCCACTTCTCGTAATCTTACTAGTCCCCACAATATTATCAACAGTTGGATTTACGGCCTCCTTTTGTTTAACTCCATGGACATAAACTCCAGTGTCATATTTCCACGGGACAGCTTTGTCGGTGGAATATGGAAATGGAGCTGGATTGGTAATTATTACAGATGCTACTCTGGGTGCAGCAGAAATTTTAAAGGGAGCTTTGGTAGGGATTTTCAATGGTATGTTAGAAACCACTGAAACATCCTCTATTCTCATCCCGTTTGCAAAAACTTCGCATAAATCGTCCATAGAAGGGAGCCTTTCAAACATAATGACATGGCGATCCATCCATTTTTGAATTCCCATTTTCAAATTCTCACAACCATTGGGTAGGTGTGCACAATAAAAGCAATCAGGGTCACAACCTGGAAAGAAACCAGCTCGTATTAGCTTTCTTTTAACTTCAAGGAGCGGAGTTGACAATTCTCTCACATCATAGATATAAACAGTGTCTATGATAGCATTAACAGTCTTGTCGTGCTTTGGCATAGGTGTAGTGATGACATTTGGAGTTTCTGGAGGATCGAACTCAATTTCCCCAGCATTTATCATGTCTTGGATTTTGTTCTTCAGAGCCCAACAGTGATCTGCGTCATGTCCTGGACAATCGGAATGGTATGCACATGTTGCGTCAGGGCGGTAACTAGGAGATGAAGTGTTGACATTCTTCGGAGGATCTTTTAATATAATCAATTTTGCCTTTAACAAGTGTTGCAATGCTTGAGAGATTGGCATATTGATTTTAGTGAAATTCCTTCTCGGTGCGTCGGGTCGACGCGTATACTTCGGTGGTTGATCTTTTTGAGGTGCAAATGCAGAGATCAAGACAGCCCCTATAGATTGGTGATGTTCACTTTTGCGACTTTACTGATTTTGCATTGTATTGACCTCATTTTTTCCCACCAATGGGTCTCTTTGCAGTACCAGAGGAAGAACCTACTTGAATTTTTCCATTTCGAATGCCACTTTCGACACGCTCTCCAGTTAGTATCAAGTCAGTGAAACCTGATGATGAGCTTCCCAGCAAATGACTATAGAACGGGCCAGTTAAAGTGCCCATGAACATGTCAACTAGCTCGCGATCAGATAAGGGTGGTTGAACCCTTCCAGCTAGATCTCTCCACTTTTGCGCATATTCTTTGAAACTTTCTTTTGGTGCCATGGTCATGCCTCGTAATTGAGTACGAGTTGGTGCAAGGTCAGCATTATATTGATACTGTTTATAGAAAGCAGCAGCCAGGTCTCCCCAGGTGTGAACTTTTGTACTTTCCAGTTGGTAGTACCATTCGAGTTGAATACTTGACAGACTTTCCTGGAAAAAATGAATCCATAATTTGTTATCTGCCGTATGAGGTAATATCTTCCTCACATAGGACCATAGATGCAACTTTGGGCAAGAGACTCCATCATACTTTGCAAAGACAGGAACTTTGAACTTTGGAGGGATAACAATATCTGAGACAAGTCCAAGGTCGTCGAAGTCTAAACTAGGTATTTTCTGTATCTCCATGGCTTTCATGCGTTCTTCCAACTGCTGGTATTTATCATCACCCTCTTCGTCTTCGGAATGATAATCTTCTTCGTCAGGTTTGGCAGAACCCTGATTACTGTGATTGTCCCCTTGGTCATCTTCACCGACCTCTTCAGGGATTGGTGCTTTTTTAGGCCTCCTGGCTGGGATTTTGACTTTTCTCACGAGGTGGCTCAAACCTACAGATCCCTTGGGCTTTTTCTTTTTCTTGATCATCAGGGCTTTCAGCTCCTGTTGCCCTTTTGCTAGCTCCAGAATTGCTACTTGAACTTGGGCATTTTGTACTTCAAGATTTTTGATGCTTGCTTCAGATTCCATCCTTTCTAACTGTAATAAACAGCGAGAAGATGAGAAATCCGTTATGCGAACCTGTTATGCAATGTTTATGAATGAGATGCATATGCAATGTTTTCAAGGATCTTAGAGTTTAGATTTGTTAAAAAGAAAAAAACAAACATTTATTAGTCAAACAGTTTATTTTATTTTTTTCTTTTTCTCTTTTTTCTTTGCCTCATTCGGGCTTACAAAACAGAAAATAAAGAAAGTGAAGGATCCTTCAGGTCTCCCATGGACGCTTTCTCTTTGCACCCAGGAATGTGTTGATCTGCTGTTCTTCATGGAGTTGTTTGGTGAGCTCCAACACTTTTCCCTCATAGTCTTGACAGTATGCTTTGAAGGTGTCTCTTTCCTCCTTTAGCTGAACCCAAGATTTCTGCAGCTCTTTCAGGTCAGTTGGCATGTCCGGATGTAGAATAACTCGAGGTTCCTCCCCTTCGACTTCTGGTTCAATAGTCACAGGTAGGATAGCGGGATATGGCATGATTAACTTTTGTGCACGGGCACGCACCCATTTGAGGTAAGGTTCCATGGGAATTGAATTCCACTGTCCCAAAGTCTTGCTTTCTACTTTGTAGACGCTGCCCCAAGCATGTATAAACCTTCGTCGATACCTTTGGGAATCATCTTCGTAGTCGAACACAATGCCACAGATAATCATGTCATGAGGACCGTTACTTCGTGCATATCCGAATTGGCCTAAAGCTAAAGAGGGATTGTAGGTGATGCCTCCCTTAATGCCAAGGAGTGGCACATTAAGGTACTCCCCACAATGGTCAATGAGAGTGATGTCTCTTTGAAAGAAGTTGTTCCACAGGATATCTGAATGAGATAAAGACATGATTCTACGAGACCATTGCATCCTTTGTTCGTTTCTCAACACTGATCGGGGAAGGTGTAAGGTAAACCATCTAGCCAGTAGTGGTACACAACACATAAGAGTTCCTCGTTTTTTCATGGTACGAGTGTGTAGAGAATGTAGGATGTCTCCCAGCAAAGTAGGCACCGGATTGCGGGTTAAGAAAATGTTGATAGCATGCACACTTATGAAATGGTCGGGATTAGGGAATAAAACCAACCCATAAATTAAAAGAGCCACAACTTCTTCAAAAGCTAGGTAACTTCTGTTTTTTAGTAGTAATCGAGCCTTTTCCATTAAGAACTTAGTAAGAAAACACTTGACTCCACTCTTTGTTTCCCAATTGGACTCGATTTCTGACTTTCGCAAATGTAAGGCAGCAGCAATGATTTCTGGCTTTGGAATCTTTTCTAAACCAGTGAAAGGTAATCGATCTCGAACAGGTAACCCAATCAGTTTAGAGAACTCTTCCAAAGTGGGTACTAACTGGTAATCAGGAAATGTAAAACAATGATGTTCGGGATCAAAGAATTGGAACAAAACCCGTATCATGTCTTCTTCAAATTTTGAGGTAACCAAATGGATTAAGTGACCATGCTTTTCAGTGAATTGAGCATTTCCAGGAAATTCTGATATTAAGTCCTTGAGTTCAGATGGTGCTGTTGAGATGTTGATTCAGACATAATCTCTGGTAGCGGGAGCCATTACCTGCAACAACAAAGGTAAACTCTTTGATCCTTGAAATGATTAGTGAAAAATGATATGCTTATGATGCTTATGATGTCATGATGTCAAACATGTGGCACACACAAACAAATCAAACAATAGCCTTAGGTCCAAAGGCTTGCATGAGTTTGATAGGTGATACCCTCCCCACTGAAGTTGAGTTGGTTAAAACCTGTCTTAGAATAGTATTCGGGTTCTATGATCCTTGGAGACAACATCTTAATACGGCACTCGGGCGGCCGATCAAAACATTCCTCGAGGATAATTAACTTCGATCAATTTCAAAGTTAATCACTTAATAGGCCACAAGTCAAGTTCAACTAAAGGTTCTAAGGCAAATTAGTGCTTGGTGACACTTCAGAAGCCTAACATACTCCTTGATCGTTTTCAAGGGATATCAGTATAAACCAAAGTGTCGCACTAACGGTGACTACCAGATCAACTATATCGGTATATGCCGTACAGTTTCCTTGGTCTATTGTCACATACTTAAGGTATCTCGAGATTCGGGTTAGAATCTTTCACACAAGTAAATACCCAAACAAACCTTTGAAAGATATAGCAAACAAGACAATCAATTGAAAACATCGAAATGGCCTAATCTCTAAGGTAATCCCTTTTTGAAAACATTTTGTTTTTTTGAATTTTGTTTTTGAACTCCCCAGCAGAGTCGCCAGTTCTGTCGTCCTCGGTTTTTTACCGTACCTCTCGTGGAGAGATACACGAACTGACTCTTCTCTTTTTGCTTTTGTGTTTTTGAAAATCAGAGAGTCGCCACCGACTTTTATTTTATCCAATTAAGGAAAGGTTTATAAAAGAAACAGAAAAAAGACCTTTAAGAAATTCTGGGTAAGGGGGTAGGTTATACAAAGGGAAGGTGTTAGCACCCTTTGTATCCATGGTTATCCATGGGCTCTTAATTTGCTTAGCTCACTTGTTTTGAATCACTTTTCTCTCGCCTTGACATGCTTGTATGTGGTTTCAAAAACTTTTGCAAATTGATTTTGTAATGATCCTTGTGCGGATGTATACAAAGTGTTTTATCTTTCGAAAGATGTTTTAAAAAAAAGAACGTTAACTTCGTAATGATCCTTGTTTGGATATATACCAAGTATTGTCTTTTTTTTGAAAGTTTTATTTTGAAAAACAACGGTATATGAGACATTTGTTTGTTTTGATTTGTGCAAGCAAATTAGGAGGTCTACCCTAAGTTATAAGGTCTTTTCCTATTTCCTTTAGAAAATTCTTCGTTCACCGGATGTAAACGAAAGTTCGATTTTGCATTTGAAACAGTAGAATTTGATTTTTTGATTTTTGAAAAGAGTAAAAGAGGGATTACCCTAAGAGGTGCAAGTGTGATTTTGTTTTGACTCAGATATTTTTATCTTTGAAGTTAGTGACCTAACGCTTCAATTTTTATCTTTGACATACACGCAGTTTTATATGTACAGAAATTAAAATGCGGAAATGTAAAATGCGGAAAATAAATCTATGCTATTACATCGATTGTGCGGGAAATGTAAACTACGCTATTTACATGAATTTGACAACCTATACACTTGATCTAGGAATTTAAATTGCAATAAGATAAAAGAAATTTTTTTTTTTGGATTTTTTGATGATTGATTTTAATTAGAATTAATGCATGATTAATTTAATTAAAATGAGGAAAAGGTAGAAATAAAATTTAAACCTACAAATTAAGTCTAAAATATGTTCAAAATACTTGTCAATTAATTCTAAAACAAAACTAATTTTTTTTGGAATTTTTGAAATTTGTTTTTGAAATTATAAAGTTAATTAACATATAATTATACAAATTAAATAATGATCAAGTGTGGTTGGATATAGAGTTCATGGTATGGACTGGTACATCATGAGCGTTGGATGAGCTGGCAAGTGGATCTGAGGGTGATTACAGTGTGGCACATGGTGCACATGGATAGAGAGATTGCATGTGATCATTCAGAATTCAAACATTCCAGGTGGGGTCCATGCTGGTTGACCAGCGAATGAGGAACGCACGCGTGGTCTTCTTCTTCCTTCGTCCATGCAGCTTTTTTGAATGCAAATTATGGCGGTTAAAACCGTCGTTATTTGCGTCGCAGAAACGCCATAATTTGCATGAACCTATAACCTGCAAAAATGTTAGTTTCAAATAACAAAAGCAACCCAGATCCCCTAATTAGGATGCTCTGAGTTCAAATATGATATTAGTTTTGCTGTTTGGAGCTTGCATCATAGAGAACGAAAGCTTCACATATTTGAAGCTCAAAAATGGTGGAGCTTCAAAACCACGTTAAAGCTTGCATGAGCTACATTGGATCTACTCTAAATGATGTCAGAAACTTAAATCAAAGATTAGATTAAGTTATTTCACGTAAGAATTTGGAAAACGAAAGCTATGTAACTATGGACATGAAGATGATGATACACGTATTTGGAGTATAGTGAGACTTGTTTAGTGCATCAATCTTACTCTATATGATCCCAAAGGATGATTTGAATGATTATTTTTTATTGATGTAACCTAGAAATTGCAAAACGAAAATTACAAAGTGTTTGATATTTTGTGAGAATTTTGTGTGTTTCTTGGCTATGCTCTTGTATATTTTCGTGTCTCCTTGATTGATGAAGTGTGCTACTTCATTTATAGGCAAAGATGTGCTTAAAATTGAAGCTAAGAAGCATTGATGAGCTTTGTTGAATTTTTGACTTGTTTAATATATTAAGCTTTGAATTCAAGCTACCATAGCTTGATTTTTCCACGCCTCTTGCCCTAGGCCTGCCTTGTACCTTTCTTGTTGTAGAATTGGATCAATTTTGGAGGCTTTAGCTTAAGAATCAAGCATTGCATTATTATTCTTTACCATTTCTTTTTCAATTTAATCTTAAATGTAATAAAATTAAACCAAAAAAGAAATAAAAATGTTATGGGCCTTAGGTTGGTCGTGGGAGGCCCTTAACATTGTTAGAATCATGTTTAGATCATGAAAACTTGGCCCCTTTTGGAAAAAAAACATTTTTGATCAATGTTGGTTTCATGCATTTTCCCAAAATTTAGCCAACTTCAACAAGGCATAAATCCGTCAATTTTTATCATATGAAGGAGTTCTAGTACTTTTTAGAAACCTCAAGATGTCCTCTACAAGCTACTTTGGAAGCATTTTTGCATTTGGAGAAGTTATCTTGATGTTATGGTCTTTGACAAAAAACCACTTTTTGTGGACTTTGAAAATGACCTATAATGTCTTAGCTCATATTTTCCAAATGGTGAATCCAATGACCATAGGACAAATTGCATTTGAAAGATAATTGAATTTCCTTCAAAATGAGCCTTGGTTGGAATTTTTTTGATGAATGATGAGAGAGTTATGGCCAGTCAAAGTTCAGTTGACTTTTTAGGAGAAAACCCTAATTTTGAAACTTAGGGTTTTGCTGATTTCTGAGTTTTTCTTGACGAATTTTGATCAACCACTAGTCAAATGATGAATCCTTTGACAAAATATGGATGTTGACAAAAAATTTCATTTTTGACTGTCTGTTGACTTTTTGATCGTACGAGTCGTCTGTTGACTGTTTGAGCTGTCGATTGCGCGTCCGAGCGAATCGAAGTTTGAAAATTTGTCTGGTGGTACTTTGAGACATATGGAGGTACATGAAATCCATTTGAAGTCTCCAAAAACTTGTTCTCCTGAAAAAAACAAAAACCCTAGTTAGGGACTGTTTGTGTAGGAGACAGTCGAGCGTACCTGATTTTTGTGCAGTGCTGAGTCTTTGCTAATCTTGTGATTGTCAGAAGACTTCTAGGACAAAAATCTTGGAATTTTGAAATTTGAAAGATGGATTTGATTGATGGTACAAAATACGGAGAAACGTGCTGTCACCGGGTTTGACTGTTAACTGGCTGTTCGGGTATTAACGTAACAGTTAAAGTGAAAATTCAACAGTTAAAGTTAATTTTTCTTTTTGTTTTTGTTGTGTTAATGGTGAGAAATTACTTACATGATTTGTTAGAAAAACACAAACATAATAAATAATTAAAGTACACTGTACGAGAACAAAATTACCGTCAATAATAAGACTGAAAGGATTTAATGCACAAAAAAAATAAAATATTTTAACTAGCAATAAACACATATAATATTATCTTACTAGTTAAATGACGATATAATAGATAGTGTAATACTTAATACTGATAGTACAAATATTACCTAAACAAAACGTAGTAAACAGCACGGTAAATATAAAGAACGGTACATTCTAAAAACAGAAGATACGACAAACTTTACATATGACGATTAATAATCCATGCTATGACAAACAGAAAATAGATGATCGGAAGTGTAACCATCGCAGGTCCGCATTTTTCAGGACTATGCAGACAGAAGAAGGACATGATCACCGTAGCAATGGTGATGATTATAAGAAAAAGTGTCTCCATCCACTTTGCCATTTTTTACCGGGGAAGAAGAGAAAATAGATATGAGGTAGAAATTTGAGAGATTGAATGAAATTTGATGTGAGATTTTATGGAAAAAATGAGAGGTATTTATAGAATGAAAAGAAGGATAGAGACGTTGGGGAATGAAGTGATTCCGTACACAAAAGGAAAATTTGAGTGGAAGTAGGATTTGAAAGAAAGTGTATGGTAGGGTTTGAAAAAAGAGATGTATAGAATAAAGTTAGGATTTGAAAGAAAGAGATTTGAAAAGAAAGGAAAAGATTTTGAAAATAATAGGATATAGTACAAAAAATTAGTGGGAAACAAAAAAACTAATAATTTACTCGTTACCAGTACAGTCTGAATCCCCGGACCCTGCGCCTGCAAAATAAATTCTGTACCAATTGCGTCAGTACTATTTATCCGTAAATAAATCTCAAATAGATAGCGTGTGTGAAGTGGTAATTAGTACTTGGCGTTTGCGTAAAAATAAATTCAACAGCGAACCAAAATACCGTATAAGAAAAAAATTCTAAAAACCAAGTATTCATGAAATCAGGATATGTATGAAATAAAATCCAAGATTATATGAAACTCCCAATTTTTAGACAGAAGTCTGTTGCCTTCTTTTTGAAAAACATGTGGGCAAATTTTGGGGTATAACACAGGTGTATCAATAACCATACTTCTATGCATATCAGATAACATAAGATTCAATCTCTTAGCACAATCCAAAGAAATGAAAGAATGTGTTGCACCGGTATTAATAATAGCAATCAAAGGTGTACCATTAATAAAGCACGTACCTTGGATTAGCCTATCATCGGTAGAAGCCTCCTCTCTAGACAATGCAAACATTTTCCCTTTTGCTTGATCCTTCTTTGGTTTATCACATTTGGTACTAATGTGCCCTTGCTCTCCACAATTGTAGCAAGTCACACCCGCACCAACTTTGCAATCAACAAATTTGTGACCTATCTTGTCACACTTGAAGCATTTAACCAAACTCTTGTTGCATTCATTAGCACGATGTCCTTCAACACCACACTTAAAGCACTTGATCTGAGCGCTAGATCCTCCCCCACTTGGCTTTTCGCCAAAACCGGCCTTCTTCTTCTTATCATCATACGGTTTCCCACGAAATTGACCTTTCTTCTCATTCACGATCATGTAGTGAGAAGCACTCTCCCTACTATCCTCGTCAGAAATCCGACTCTTGTTAACCAACTACGCAAAACGAGTAATCTGTTGGTAACCAATCGCCTTCTTGATATAATGCCTCAAACCATTCACATACTTCAAACACTTAGAACTCTCTGCATTCATAGTATTGTAGTGAGGACAATACTTGATAAGCTCTTGAAATCTAGCAGCATACTCCACCACGGTACCATTCCCTTGCTTCAATTCAAGGAACTCCACCTCTTTCTTTCCATGACAATCTTCCGAGAAATAGTTTTCCAGAAATGCATCACGAAAATGATCCCAAGTAACCTGAATACCTTCCTCATCAAACCTCTGAGCAGTATTACCCCACCAATCCTCAGCTTCCTTCTCCAGCATGTGAGTACCAAACTGCACTCTCTGAGCATCGGTGCAATTCATAACTCGAAAGATCTTCTCGATCTCTTTCAACCAAGCTTGAGCCTTATCCGGTTCATGCATTCCCTCAAAGGTAGGAGATTGTTCCTAAAAAACTTACCCACAGCACAATACTCGTCATCATCCCATTCTGATTTCCAACATTAGCTTGAGGAATTTGACCAAGAGATCCAGCTAACATCCTCAATGCATCAGCAATGGCATCATCGTTCCTTCCAGCAACCATCGTCCTAAGACAACCAACAACCAAAATAAATAAAACAGTATCGATCGTGTCAGATACACAAATCTAATACAACGAGATTAAAGACATTAACGACTCTGACCAACTAGTCGACCATGCTCTGATACCACTAATGTAACACCCCTTTTCTAACTCCAAATATAACATACAATCTCACAGAGTAATCATGCATAAGGAAAAAGGGCGCCACATGTTGATTTCCACAATGAAAATCCCAAAATAACATACATACAACATTCATAATATGCAAAGATCATATTGTAACACAATAATGTAAATCTCATGCTTCCATATTTTATGCATAAATGCTTGCGAAAAACAAAAGAATTGCTATCACATAGAATTCAATGAATATGTCTCATACCATATTCATCTACCAATTCAAAATAAGATTAACATCCATGCTACTTGAATTCACAAATCTAGGCTACAAGGCCTTTAAAACAACATATCCATAATCTCAAACAAATACATCCGAATATACACCAAGTATCAATTAACATACACAACAATTACATCAACACAAAACAATCACATAACACACAATGTGACTCAAATTTACTAAATGTGACTTAATGCATGTGGTACCAAGTGAACCCAATGTTTCACCGTTTTCCGATATAATATCTAGAATCCAAGCCGCGCTTCCAATCCGGACAAGATCAAAGCCATTACGCCTATTTCCAAATTAAGGATCAATGTCTAGTTGTGAACCCTAAGTTACACCGCTTCCACCATAAAGCCGACCATGAATGCATGTACAATTATCTCAACACATATGCACTTAAGATTATCTACACGAATCTTAACATACCGCTTACCTCAATAATTCACACATTGAATTATCCACCAATTGTACAAGATTCACATACAAAAATAACAATTGCAACAAGGTATGACAACCATCATACATCTAATCATGAATATATATCTCACCAAAGTATTTCAACAATTGTTATTCATCACATACCCAAAACATAAGCACATACGACAATTACATGTTATTTCACATAACAACATCATACTTAAATCAATCAAGTGCAAATAAATCCTACAATATCATATAGAACATTAAAATAGCTTCCTAACGCTTCAAACGGCGCATAAAAAAGGAGTTATGGATCAAAAGATACTTCATTTCAAAGTTTGGAAAAGTTTTGTAAAACAGGGTCCGCTCAGCGGCCATCGAGCGGGCTTATAGAAATAAAAATTCAAAAACCCCGCTTCAAGCGGCGATAGAAAGAAGCGAAATACAAACCGAGCTCCGCTTAGCAGGCTGACTCCGCTTAGCGAGCCTTCTTTATTTTTAAAAACAAACAGCATCCGCTTAGCAGATGTGCGATAATGCGGAAAAACACAGCAACATTCAGAACTGCGAAATCACACACCCACCACTCCAAATCACTTCCAAACATCAATAAACATCAAATACAACAAGTATTCATCATTATTGAACAATATATTGAAGGTGGAGAAAAACACAAGAAATGGGGGATTGAATTGTGTTCTTTACCTAATTAAAATTCCCTTTCCTTAAGTTCTTTTCTTTCTTCTTAGTATCTCATCTTCTGGATATGCTTTACAATATTGCGGAAGCATGTTTGGAATGGAGTTGCATAGATATTCATTATTAAATTCTTTGTATCATCAGAACTTTTGACTTATCTCAGTACAGTTCTAAAGATTTATGCGCGAAGGTTCTAAGTTATAATGAATTGTGCATAAAGTAAAAGACACGTTTATTTTATCCTGGTTCACCTTCTAAATAAGGCTACCTCCAAAACACCTTCTTCAGGTGATTTTCCTCTCAAAAGAGGTCTTAATCCACTATAACCAAACATGATTACACTTGCACGATCCTCCGTCGTGACTAACTATCCTGCACAGCCAACTGTTGTGACTAACCTTTCACAAGCTACCCGCGAGTGACTAACTACAATGGAGTGTTCAATGATCTCCATGAGATATAACATCCATTAACTCATGGACTCCTGACTTTCACTTGGTCTCCAAGAGATTTCCACAATGACCGCAGCCAATTGTCTTCTCAAGCGTCTGACCTTAACTGGTTGCTCAAGGCATCTTCTGGAGATTACATGAGTGCTTCTTAACTAAGCAGATATTCTCCTACGTTAAGTACAATTAGTATTCAGACGATTACTAAAAATTAAAATAATTTGAGCAACAACTCTCTGTGTTTCATTTATGCGTACAAGAAGTAAACTATCTTGCAGTCTTCTTTATTTTATCTTCTGAATGAGATCTTCGCTTCACTGATTGATAGGCAGAATTAGAATACTTGCTCTCTATGATAATTGCTTCTTCAATCTGATCTTCATCTTCATTCTTCTTTAAGAAGTTTAAGAGCAACAGCTCTTTGTGTAGATTTGCTTCTTTGATTTTGATCTTCTTTCCTTAATATGGAGGTTGAAGTTTTGGAGAAATCACTCCTTCTTGTAAGACCATCTCCATTAATTCTGATTAAGCATAAGTTGGGAAACCTCTCTTGCATTTGATTTCTTCTTCAAGAAGATCTTCATCTTCTTTTCCCAGAATCAGATAAGGAGCAACAACTCTTGTATCTTTAGATTTTGTCTTCATCATCAACTTTTGATGCATCTTTCATGAGTGTATTACTCAGTTCTCCTGTAGAGCATACTACTCATTTAGTAGGATCTGTCTATCTTCTCTCGACCTTTTCTTCTAGTAGGCTGATGTTATTTTTTTTCATCATAAACTTCTTGTATGTTGCCTCTTGTATAACTTCTGATGCATGACTTCAACATTTCTTCTTTTATACTTTCATGCACAGTTTCTCACTACATATTTGCTCCTAAGATATTTCTTGTTCTTCACTCTATAGATGTATCTTGGATACATACTCTGATGCTCACTCTAGATGCATACTCAGATGCATACATTAGCGCATACCTTCAAGTCTGAAGTTTGATCTAATTATAGAGCTTGGTATGTTACCGTTGGAATCTAGCCGTTGAGATTTGTTTGAATGTTGCTTTGAATTCTTCGTCTAGATTGAGCCATTTGTGACATGTGTTAGTGCTTTTATTGGCTGATTGACATCTATGTTTGGCTAAAACATAATAGCAGCAAAATATAATACAATGTGTGAATCTTGAAAAAATATAAAAGAACAAAATAGGTACAAGTAAGATGTTATATGGAATGTCATGACATCAACTCATGACATCACGCCTGCAGAACTGGAAGAAAGATTCAGCTTGTTACTCAACAAATACAGGATATTCATGGAATATTTTGTAATCCTATGTGGCGCATAATTAAAGGTCAAAAGAATATTGAAGAATCAGATCAGAAGATTGAAGATTCAGGAAGAATCAGATCAAAAGATTGAAGATTCAGCAGTTTCTAATTCAGGAGATAAATTAGGAAACTCGTGATTAAAAGACCTTAATTGTAGCAGAAGATTTCTACAGTTTTGTAACAGCAAGGAGTGCTGCGATTTGTAAGCCCAAGTCCAATTGGGAATAGGTTATGAATAGAAACGTTTGTAACCTAGTTTTATATAGAAAACCTGGTTTAGAAAAGATGTAGTCATTAGGGTCTGTATAGGTAGACCACCCAGGTTGTGGGATGGCTACCATGTCCTTCTCGAAACCTGTAGGTAAGAGAAGTGATTGTTCTCACTCGAAACCTGTAGGTAAGAGTTGAGTATTGTGTTCTTGATTGAAGTTGTGAAGCAAGATCAAGTTATTGTTCATTATTAATTGTGTAAATAGTTGTTGCAGGGTGGTAACAGTTAGGTATCACTAGGGAGTGAGCAGAGGTTCTCTTGTCTTGGATGGATGTCTGAGATAAATGCTGCATTGGGTAGTGACTAGGTAAACCAGAGGTTGCTTATCTGTAAACCTGAGGTTGTTTACATAAAATAGTACTACTGATAGTGAAATCTTCTTCCTGGTTTGGTATCCCCCAGAGTAGGTAGTTAGACCGAACTGGGTTAACAGTTAACTGTGTTATTTATCTTCTGCATTGTGTTGTTTGTTCAGTCGTGGATGTTATAACATCGTGTATAACATCAGGATCAGAATTGTTAGCTGTTCCTTTACAGAACCATGTGAAATCTATAATCTGGTTATGTTGACTGAACATATATGATCCCAGTTCTCATTGACTCCTTAGGGGTAATTAAAAATCGGGGGATCTTTCTGTTCTGCCTCTGCTACATTAATAACAGATCAGATGTCTTGATATCGTGAATGACATCTTGAGTCTGTCATACCAGAATTTTCAACATGTTTTGTTCTTGGCAGAACCTTATCCTCAACACGATGATTATAGTTGATGGTGTGCTTCTTTGGTTAATCTTGTCTTTCCAACACGCTGCATGTGGCTTGGTTCTTCAATCAACCTTGGGAGTTATTCCTTTTAAATGTTGTAACCGTTTTGCATATGATGATGTTTCTAACGACTCTCCCTTTGATTCTAAGCTCTTTGTATTTTATTTAGTCTGTATGCTGAGTTGTAGATTCTTCATTGGCTTGTATGTGACTTTGGATGATGTTTGTATCTTGTATGTCAATGCGTTGTGGCTTCAGAACTTGTAACTTCAGATCTTCTAATCTTTCTTCTTGTATGATCTTCTGATGTTGCAAAGCTTCTTGTAGCTGATCTTTCTTGTTCATTTTCTTTGAAGCTTCTGATGTACTTTCTAATTTTTTTCTTGTTTGATATGATGACTTTTAGCTTTCTTCCATCTTCTGAATGTTTGATTCTTATTTCATATCTGATTCAGTTTCTGATGTAGTTTTTGTACTGTGACTCTGATGCAACCTGTATAAGGCTTATAATATCTGCACACTAAATGAAACCATTAGCAATATAATTGTTGCTCACAAAATATATGCTTGTTATCATCAAAACCAGATTCTGAACATAGATTCTCAATCTTGTTCTAACAATCTCCCCTTTTTTGATGATGACAAAAACCATGTATTTTGATGGAACAATTTTATGAGAGGATAATAATTAAGCAAGTAAACTTCATCTCATTTTTCATGTTCAATCAAGCAACTGATTTATTCATCAAAATTTAATCTTTTTCTTTTCTCCCCCTTTTTGTCATAATCAAAAAGCTTCTAAGAGGGTTAGATACAAATTTAATGAGATTAAGTTAAATTACTCCCCCTGAGTTTGATAATCATGTGAACTCTCCCCCTGATTTGTATAGTCCTTTAGGGATAGGGTGGGATGATTTAAGTTAAGCATAGTCTCCCCCTGAATTAAATACTCCTATTTGTTTCTGATTTAGCTACTCCTGAGTTCTAAAAATCTCCCCCTGAGATGAAAATCTGAAAGGAATGTATGCTACTAGCTTCCTAAGTAATTTTCTATTCGGCCTATTTCTTTCAGAAGATTGTTGGATATATCATTTTGTCAGTGCACAAATCTTCTTTAGAAGTTCTAACGGGAATGATGCTTAGAATACAAACTTCTTTTAACACATATTTTTAAACATAAATAATATTTGACAATTTTAATTTTACTTGTGTCATGTCAAGGTGTTACTCATAATCAGGTGATTCTGTTCTGTTAACAAATAAGGTATGTTGTAAACATTTAAGGGCATTCAACAAGCAGAAAAACAAATTAAGTACATCAATAGATTAACACAAATTATGTTCTATTTTGTTCAAAGGATTATGTGATCAGAATATGCATGTGGTTTCAGAATAAGCGAGGAATAAACTTTAATAGGCTTAATTATTACAAACATAGGAACAATTACAGCTGAGGATGATTATAAACAAACTCTTCACACTTATATCTAGAAAAAATGTTACTCCTAGCCAGTGCGGTTTGCCTAAGATGGGTAATAATTCCAGCTTTTTCAATTAACTCAGAAATGACTCGCCCATAGGGTATATAGAAAGTCTCTTGAGAATTTCTTGAAATTCTGATAACTTCCTTTAGGTGAGAGAAAATGAAGGCTGACAGATTAATCTTGTGACCTTGACGAAGACCATTCACTAAATATTTATCACGTTCAGATAGAATATTAAGGAAGGTTCCTCTTGGCATAAGATTAGACATTGAGAAGTTTACCCAGGTTATAAAGATGGGCTTCAGGTTTTCAAGGTTGTTGGATTGACGTCTCAAAGTTGCTGACAATTCTGTTCTTCTAAGGAATTATTGTCTAGCAACATAATCCAAGAATTCTAATGGCATGCGACTTGGATCAGATGGACAATTAATGGCTTCAGCAATAGATGCTTGAGTGATGGTTATATCATGGCTGAGTATGCTAGATGAGATACATTATCCATCACTGCTGACAAATGCATGCACCCAAAAACTTTGACAAGATTTGGATAGATTGACTTGTTTAGAATATCCTTGTATCCATTCCATTCTTGGTCTATAAAACATCTGTGAAGATAGTATTTATCATTTGATTCACAGATGCATTTCTCGTTTATGATCTCTAGCATTCTTTCGTTTCCGAGAAAAGTTTTGACAGCCATGGAGTTGGTGTTTTGTTAGTTTTGGGTAAGGGATGAAATAGAGAGGTTTTGGATAGAGAGGATAGATATGAGTAATGAGGTTTTAGATTGGGTTATGAAGGATTTTTATAGAGATGAATAGGAAGTGGAACAATTTTATAGATTGATGTTTTAGGTTAATAATTTCCAAGGGAGACGAACCTAGAGTGTAGTGTTAATTATTACACAGAGACGCATGGAGGAAGTTAAGATGATTTTGTGACTTTTGTGCTGCTCGAGATCATCATTACTGATATCTTGTATGGTACCCAGGAAGGACAATTACTCGCTGTTGATTGTGTGTTAGTTTAGACAAACTAATGTGGTTGGGATTTTCTAAATCTTCTAAATTCTCCTTTTATGTTTGAACTCTTTCTAGGCATTAGATAACATGTTGCCATGGTTTTAAATACTTGGACTGTTTTTACCTTTTACTATCATTGAGTCTAAAATGGTATAAATCTTGTGAAGATGAATAATGAATTAAATCTTGTTATGTTCCTATATTGAATTAATCTGACAGTTTTAGACAGAAGGAATGATTTAATCATTGATTTTACTAAGAACATAAGGTACAAATTTGATCATCAGATCACTACAATCCTAGACTTAGATTAACTCTTCTTCTTCTAGTCCTGGTTGAGCACACTTTAACTATAACGTGAATTTCTCCGTGAGAGAAATTAGTGCTTGAGTTCTTCTATCTTTTCAACCCGATCACATCTTTCAGATGTGAGTGCTCTCTTAGGCCCATCTAGACTAACAAACTTAAAGATATCATCGTTCATGATTAGCTCAGAAATTACTCTTCCATAAGGAATGTGGAAATGATCCTGATTTCTAGATATGTTGATGGTGTCTTTAAGGTGACTGAACATTGTCCTAGGAAGGTTAATCCTATGGTGGTGTGTCAGTAGAAACACCAATACTCGATCATTGTGGGTCAGGACATCCCTAACTAGAATTCTAGGACGAAGGTTTGTTAAGATGAATTTGAACCAGATTTTTGGATAATGGAGAAGGTTTTCAGGATTGTTTGGATCATAAGGAACATAATAATTGAACAGGATTTTGAAGATTTCAACTAATCTTAAATCTGATTGGAATTCTTCAAGGGTGACTCCAGATGAGACACAACCTGTAGCTTTGATAACAGATGAAAGGGTAACAGAAATGGGAAGCTTAAAGATTTCAGAGGCAATGGTGTTCCCATCATCACTGATTCTAGCAAATTTCCAGAATTCTTTTACCAGGACAGGGTAAACAGGACCTCGAAGCATAGTGAAGTAATTTTCCCAATTTTGAACTTGAAAGCTTAATATGAATTCTCTTGCATCTTGCAGGAGAAAGGAAAGATTTGGATCCTCCTCGGTTATGACCTTTAGGTAGTTTACATCTCAATGGTAAGTCATTGTTGACATGTTTGATGGATATGAGAGAGCTTTGAAGTGAATTTTGTTTGGGAGGATAAAAGGTTTTGATGAGAACTGTTTAGGTCAAGGTTTGTATATGTAGGGAGTGAAAAGGAAATGTTGGTCATGATGAGACTGGGTTCTGATGCATACTTTAAGGCTTTGGTCTTTTCTTAATGTCTTGAGAGCATGCATGAACAGATGAAAGATACTGACATACGTTAGGTTCTAGTTTGACTAAGAGTAGGTAACTACAATTGTCCTATGGAAAATCATCTCAGGTGTATAGGGAGCAGAGCTGATAGTAAGGTAGGTGAGTATGACTATACAAGAATCCTTTATGTAAGTGCTTAGTAATGATAAATGCAGTAGTTAAGGCTAATTTAATACAAAACATGCAAGAGAAATGTTATATGAATAAACAATAAATAATCATACATATTAAGAGAATAAAAAAAGGTAGTTTTTTAAAAAGATCTGACCATCTTTGAAGATAAACCTTTCTTCTTGACTCTTGTCTGAGCATGATCATCTTCTGATGTAGAGGTTCTGTCTTCTTCTTCTGATCTTTGTCTTGAAGTGTCTTCATTTGAGCAGAAGTTCTGCCTTTCCTTGCTTCAGAGTCTTCTTTCTTACAATCTTGTTCATCCTTATCTTCTTCCTCTGATTTGCGCTAATGAGTCTGAGATGACAACTTGTCATGAGTCAGCTACACTTATTTATCTTTGAATGTTTCCATTGAGCGCATATTCTTCCTTCTGATGTCTTGAGCTTTGTCGAATATTCTTTTGTTGATTCTCAAACTCCTTTTGATATGTAGATGATACATTCAGAGTCTTGAGATCTAGCCTTGATATCTTCTGATTATACTGAGTGTTGGAATATAACATTGATTTTCAACTCAGTGTGGTTTTTCTCCTTCTGGATCTCTCTACACAGTTAAGTGTTTGATCTTGATATCAATACAGAGCTATGCTCTGATACCAATTGAAGGTGGAGAAAAACACAAGAAAGGGGGGATTGAATTGTGTTCTTTACCTAATTAAAATTCCCTTTCCTTAAGTTCTTTTCTTTCTTCTTAGTATCTCATCTTTTGGATATGCTTTACAATATTGCGGAAGCATGTTAGGAATGGAGTTGCATAGCCAATGAGATATTCATTATTAACTTCTTTGTATCATCAGAATTTTTGACTTATCTCAGTACAGTTTTAAAGATTAATGCATGAAGGTTCTAAGTTAAAGTGAATTGTGCAGAAAGTAAAAGACACGTTTAATTTTATCCTGATTCACCTTCTAAATAAGGCTACCTCAAGTCCACCTTCTTCAGGTGATTTGCCTCTCAATAGAGGTCTTAATCCACTATAACCAAACATGATTACACCTGCACGATCCTCCGTCGTGACTAACTTTCTTGCACGGCCAACTACTGTGACTAACCTTGCACAAGCTACCCGCGAGTGACTAACTACAATGGATTGTTCAATGATCTTCATGAGATATAACATCCATTGACTCCTGGACTCCTGACTTTCACTTGGTCTCCAAGAGATTTCCACAATGACCGCAGCCAATTGTCTTCTCAAGCTTCTGACCTTAACTGGTCGCTCAAGGCATCTTCTGGAGATTACATGAGTGCTTCTTAACTAAGCAGATATTCTCCTACGTTAAGTACAAATAGTTTTCAGACGATTACTAAGAATTAACACAATATGAGCAACAACTCTTTGTGTTACATTTGTACATACAAGAAGTAAACTATCTTGCAGTCTTCTTCATTTTATCTTCTGAATGAGATCTTCGCTTCACTAATAGATAGGAAGAATTAGAATACTTGCTCTCTATGATAATTGCTTCTTCAATCTGATCTTCATCTTCATTCTTCTTTAAGAAGTTTAAGAGCAACAGCTCTTTGTGTAGATTTGCTTCTTTGATTCTGATCTTCTTTCCTTAATATGGAGGTTGAAGTTTTGGAGAAATCACTCCTTCTTGTAAGACCATCTCCATTAATTCTGATTAAGCATAAGTTGGGCAACCTCTCTTGCATTTGATTGCTTCTTCAAGAAGATCTTCATCCTCTTTTCCCAGAATTAGATAAGGAGAAACAACTCTTGTATCTTTAGATTTTGTCTTCATCATCAACTTTTGATGCATTTTTCGTGAGTGTATTGCTCAATTCTCCTGTGGAGTATACTTCTCATTTAGTAGGATATGTCTATCTTCTCTCGACCTTTTCTTCTAGTAGGCTGATGTTATTTTTTTTCATCATACACTTCATGTATAACTTCTGATGCATGACTTCAATATTTCTTCTTTTACACTTCCATGCTCAGTTTCTCACTACAGATTTTCTCCTAAGATATTTCTTGTTCTTCACTCTGTAGATGTATCCTGGATACATACTCTGATGCTCACTCTAGATGCATACTCAGATGCATACATGAGCGCATACCTTCAAGTCTGAAGTTTGATCTATTTATAGAGCTTGGTATGTTACCGTTGGAATCTAGCCGTTGAGATTTGTTTGAATGTTGCTTTGAATGCTTCGTCTAGATTGAGCCTTTTGTGACATGTGTTAGTGTTTTTATTGGCTGATTGGCGTACTAGCCTGCCATACGCGTACCTGCCAGACTCCATACGCGTACCATACGCGTATGAGCAGAAGGTGCAACCTGATGCACACTTGGGGAGCATATCATACGCGTATCATCCCCTCCATACGCGTACCGTACGCGTATCATACACAAATGGGCAGCAGTTTACCAAAACCTGCAACTTACCCATTCATCTTCATCGGGAATCCATCTGTACAGCCTGCGATTTGGGTCTAAGAACCAAAAAATTCACATTTTAACAACACAAGAATTTACCCAACATCAATAGTATATGGTTCTATAATCAAGTTTATTCATCATAACCTAAATCTATTCAGTTATTAGGGATTAACAGCCATAGTGTCATACCCCAAAATTTGCCTTCCATATTCCAATCACAATGATTCAAAGTTCAAGAGATTCATCCAGTCATTCTCCTGAGCAAGAGTCTCCTAAAGCTAGGGTTTGGTGCTCTCCTGAGGGAATTAACAAGACAAGATCCCTAATTAAGTCCCCCATGGTTCATTATGCTCTAAGGTGCTTACATAACAAAGGTCAAGACTCAATTCCAAAGTTTGCCCACCCAATGGTCCAGATGATCCATAGTCAACTGATTAAACCTAAAAGTCAATCACAGTCAAAGCATGGTCCAAGCCTCTGATCATTGATCAAACATCAAGTATAGAAGTGTATATCTATCATTTGATCAAAGATTGATCATGATTCCATTAGTAGAAACTCAGAAATGAACAAGTGCAAAAAGGTTCAAATTAGGGTTTCTTTAGAAGAAAGTCAACCCAACTTTGACAGGGCATAACTTTCATATGGAACATCAAAAATTCCCCACTCAAAGCCTATTTTGAAGGAAATTGGATTCTCTACAACTTTGTCTCTCACAAGCCAAGGCTAGAAATGCTTCATTTGAGAGGTACAAGGCAAAAGATTACAGGTCATTTTCAAGCATCCTTCAAAAGCAGTTTTTTGTCAAAGAAGATATGATCAAGATAAAAGCTCCAAATGAAAAATATGTTCCAAAGTGGCCTATAGAGGACATCTTGAGGTTTCCAAAAAGTCTTAGAACTCCCTCGTAGCTTAAAAATTGAGTGAGATATGCTTGATCAAAGTTAAGCAATTTTTGGGGGTAAAATGTGAAATAAGAAGGTTCAAATTGGAAAATTTTGCAAATGGGCCTATGGTATTATGATGCAATCTTGGTCCACAAGTCATTAGCATGTCCAAAACCATATGCCACGAAATTTAACATTTTATTTGATTTAATATGATTTTTTATTTCATTTTTAATGATTTAATTAAGATAAAAATCAAATATTTTGGTAAAGGAGATATTATGATTGATTTCAATCAATATTAATGGCAAAATACAATCATATTTTTGTGCCTAATCAAATAGGAGAAAATTGATACAATATTTGCCCAAAAATAGCAAGATTTCATTCAAGAATAAAGTGAATTTTCTCAAACATGGCAATATTGGATTCAAGGACTTTGGGCTCTATTTGTTGACCTAATCCTGTTCTCTTATAAATAGACAACACAAGGCAGAGGAATAGGGGTTCGAAAAATCTGGAGAGAGGAGCATATGCAAGAGCAAAAAGTCTTCAAAAATTCAAGATCGATTTTGAATATTGAAGGCGTTTCAAAGGATTCTCAGGATTGATACATGTCCACTGGTGTTTGCTGAAGCTGTTTGGATACTCACACGACACCAACAACCCCGGATTAATCTCCATTTAGCCAAGGTAAGTTATTCTGAAACTTGAATCGATGGCCATGATTGATGCATCTCCATGTTAATTTGTTTGCGTATTATGGTTTGCTTGTGTGTTGTGAACGTGTATGTGCTTTTAATTGAAATTCTGGGCAGTATATGCATAATCGGCCATTGAAGGCTGAACAAGGTTTTAGGGTTTCAAATTAGGGATTTGTGTTAGGGGTAAAATTAGATCAAAACAAGAGTTGGATTGAGTTCGCGTGAGGGAGACGAAGAGGATTGATAGGTCGCGCCTTATTTATGTGAGTGTATATGTAAATCGCTATTTTTTCAGGTATGGTTGCTACAAACAATTTCGTAGCAAATCCATAGCTAATTTTGAAGGTTTTTTGCTATTTTGTTGGGGAAGACGATGAGGTGTCATTCCCTGGTTTGCCAATTCAAACTTCGCGCGCGTTTGATCCGGTTGTGGTACTTGTTTTTTATGTATAGTTCTGAGCGCGTACGTATTTCAAGTAGAGCCATTGGCTCAGTTGGTGAGGAGCGTGTGTGTTGGTCCCCAGGGTCCAGGGTTCGATCCCTGGCCCTATCTATTATTTTTCTAAATTTCTAATCTTGATCCTATACGCTAACATTCAAGTAGAACACCATGTG
Organism: Vicia villosa; assembly: GCF_029867415.1. Classification (NCBI taxonomy): domain Eukaryota; kingdom Viridiplantae; phylum Streptophyta; class Magnoliopsida; order Fabales; family Fabaceae; genus Vicia; species Vicia villosa. The sequence continues at coordinate 174,974,171 of NC_081182.1, forward strand.
TCTTCAGATCAAAGCCTTAGAATCTCCTCCCAGCTTAGATCTAACGCCTCTGATCTAATGTCCATAATATAAACCTCTAACCCAACCATACTGAATCATGAACCCTAATAAACTAATAATCTTAATTATTTGTTTATTTTAATTAAAATACTTTTAATATATTTATCAATATAATAATAATTGTTTTTAAATAAATTAATATATGATATTTATATAAAAAATTTCTAATTTGTTGTTCGTTCCGATTAAATCAATTAATCGCTATGGTCAATAATAATTTTAATTAAAATGGTATTTATTTAAAATATAACTAATTTCTATTTAGTTAAATGGTTTCAACTATTTTATTAGTTGCGATGATTAACTTATTTTAATTTTCGTACCTTAATTCGTTATTCTTTTTAATCGAATCAATCGATTACGAGGAGTAACGATACAAACTAAATTCATTAAAATGTCTAAAAAATATTCTTATTCGTTATAAGTAATAATCAGATCAATTGATTAAAATTGGTAACGATACAATTTCAAATCTGTTAACTATGGCGATCAAATCTATTGATCGTTGCGGTTAATAGTGCAAGATTAAATCAGGGTTGTACGCCCAAACCTCAAAACACTTTTCAAACCTTTCAAAACCTCAATATCAAACTACGGATTTTCATCCTTATTCAAAACTGCGATAGGCCATTCAAAAAGCCTCTAAAACCATCTCAAATAAAATTTCAACTCTAAGGGCGTACAATCCTTCCCCGAACTACGTAGACTCTGATCCTCCATAAGGAGGTACGTAGGCACTTGGCAACAAGGCGAGTCCCCCTCCCCCACAAATCTCATTTTCCCCCTATTTATTTCCTAAAATCATAAACCTCTAACTTTGATAATATTTGCCTTAACCCTATTATATGTTTGTCACCTTTCTTTATGTTAACCATAAACCTTAGGAGAGGGTTGAGGGTGCCTAACACCTTCCCTCGACCTGAATATGGTATCTTACCCTGATCTCTTAACTGCGCGAGGTTTCCTATTCGCCTTGGTAGAATAGGTGGCGACTCTAAACCTTAAATTTTTAGGCAGGTTGCTACAGCTGGCGACTCTGCTGGGGACTTCTTAAATGGTGAATACTATGCTCCTATAGGTTTTAGGTTTTGGCAGGATTTAGGTTTGGCAGCTTTTTAGGGTTTGGCTAATTTTCCATTTTTAGGGTTTGCAATTATTTTTTTATTTTTTTTAAAATTTGTTTATTTGTTTATTTTTGTCTAAAAATATTTAATTGTTTATGTTAATATATTTATATTTAATTGCCTGGTTGTTATATTTTTATATGCATTGCTGGGTATATTATGTTGTGTTAAAACCTAAGTGTGGGAGTTATCCTTGAGATCAGGGGGGACTTGAATCGCCTACGAGTCTCATTGATAACTCCACTCGGAGTGGGTTGAGTATCCGGAAATGTCCAATACGAGGCTTGACCTTGTTGAGGGCAGGACTTGGTAGTCAGCTGATCTCTCCGAGAACCTACCCCAAAAATTCGAACCTCATTGGATAAAATGAGTTGTTCTAAAATCTGAAGAGACAAAAAGTCTCGGAGGCTACGAACGACCCCATGAGACCTTCTAGAACCCCCCATAAAAAGGTAGGCTCCCTAGAGCCGCTACGTCGAACCTATGAACCTAGGGCATGTACTACATATATATGTTGTTTATCATTTGTTTGTTATTTTTCTTTTATTTTATTTTTTCCATTCATCATGCATCAGGTGCATTCTTGCATCATGTCTTATTCAAAAAAAAAAAAGAGAGAAAAAAGATTTATTATATTTAATCCATAAATGTGGATAAGACATAAATACGAATAAATCATATCATTCATGGCATGCACGTCATTTCCATGGCATTGAGAGAAGATTTCTCTTTTATCTTCAGAGCAAGGGATCATTGGGAAGGATAACCTAACATCCCGATCGTCTTACCAAACGAGGTTTCAGCAAAAGAAATCAATGGACCAGCTAGAACAGAATCAAGCTGCTCTTCGTGAGGAGGTGGATCAACTAAAGGTTAGTATGGAAGAAGTTAAAGGAGGTATGACTTAGATGCTAGGATTCATGAAGGCCCTCCTGGATAAACAAGAAAAATCAAAAGAGGTTCAGTCTAGGGATACCCTGGTTCAGGATGAGATCCCCAATGACGAAAACCCGCCGCTAGGATTTGTTTCAGGCTTTTGCCCGGCTAAGGACAGACCTCAGGCCCGATCTGTTAGGAGAGCTATCCAATTCCAAGAGAAAGGAGAGACCTCTCAAGAAGGATTTGTCCCTCCTCCACGGACTAAAGGGACAACCCGCACAGTTCGCATTCCTGCTAACAATGTCCATAAGGATGAAGATTACCTGGATTTACAATACGGAGTACAAGAGGTGAACAACACAGACCAAGCACCTCAGACACAACAGTCTATTCCTAACTCTGGAGAAGACTCCAAGGACAGTGAAGAAATCAAGGCGCTAGAAGAGAGACTAAAAGTGGTAGAAGGATACGATGTCTTCGACGTAGATACCTTCAAAATGAGCTTAGTCTCAGACTTGACTATCCCACACAAATTCAAGATTCCCGACTTCGAGAAATACAAAGGGCTCACATGTCCGAGGAGTCACTTGCGCATGTATGTGCGAAAAATGGCTGCTTATGCTCACGATCAAAAGTTGATGATACACTTCTTCCAAGAGATTTTAAGCGGAGCATCTATTGACTGGTACATGCAATTGGAGAAATCCTATATCTGAAGCTGAAATGATCTTGCTAACACATTCTTGAAGCAATACAAGTACAACCTGGACATGGCACCCAATCGGATGCAATTACAAAATATGTCACAGAAGAAGGATGAATCATTCAAAGAGTATGCCCAAAGGTGGAGAGAAATGGCTTCTCGAGTCCAACCTCCCCTGATGGAAAAAGAATTGGTGGACATATTTATGAGCACTTTGCAAGGACCATACTACGACAAGATGGTCGGAAGCATATCTTCAGGGTTCTCAGACTTGGTAGTCATTGGTGAGAGAATTGAAGATGGAATAAAAAATGGGAAGATACAAGGGGCACCCTCAGGTTCCTATCACACAAAGAAGTCGTATGATGGAAAAAAGGAACCCAACACTGTGGGGGCTATCCTAGTTAATCAGACATCAGCACTACAACAGAAGGATCAGCAAAAGCAACAGGGTGGCCAACGCACCTGGAGGTCCAAGCCAAAACGATCCTTCACCCCGTTGTACATGCCACTGTCTCAAGCTTTGCAACGCCTGCTCAGTCAGAACCTGGTAACTCTGCTACCTCCATACTCAGCTCCAGCTAACCCCGCTCCTGGGTACAAGCATCATGCTAGGTGCGCTTATCATTCAGACAGTCCTGGTCATGATACAGAGGATTGTGGGCCATTGAAGCACAAGATCCAAGATTTGATTGAAGAAGGGCTCATTGAGTTCGAAGATCCTCACAAGTCTAATGCCATAGGTGGCTAGAAGAAGGATTTCTTAGATCATTAGTTTTGTTTTCATTCGCAATTTCTTTCCATTTGTTCAAACATTAGTCTTACGACATATGCTGTGTACTTTACAATAATCATTAATGCATTGCTTACGTTTGTCTTGATTTATTCCTAGTGTTCCCACTATATTTAAAACTGTGTTTTTACTCGGTTTTCTTATTTGTGATATTCAACTCTTGTGAAAAGTTTTACACCTTTAGAGGGAGAATGACGAAAACGATACCACGATCTCATACATTGTGCTTTCGAACAGACCGTGTTGACGATGTACATGCATTGTTTCAATTCCCAAATAATGGAGATATAAGGATGATAATCCCTCGTCAACCCCTTTGAGCCTAAAGAAGTAGGAGTTTTCCTTCATATAAAATAAAGCCCTTAATACATAACCTGGGGTAGGGTAGCTGCTCAGTTAACTTAATTACTCCAAAACTGTTCCTTTGAACATAATCACCAATGGTTCCTCATCATCGTGAGATCCGGCAATCAATAGCCGCCAAGAAAAAAGAAAGCAATGCAAAGGCCTGCTAAGTCAAAACCTATTAAGGAGACTTAGGCAAAATTGGGGCATCCCGCTGGCTGTAGTTTTAAAACGAACAGTTCAGGCAAAAGTTAGGGATAGCAAAGTCGAAAAGAGGTTACTATATACCCTTGACAAAGGAAAATATTACAAGAAAGGAAGATGATTTCCTTTGCAAATAAATCTTTGGTTTTTAAACCATCATGAATATCAGTATTCCCAAAATATTTTGGAACTTAAACACACAGTTAACTGAGCGTAGGACTGGAGAACATCACGAAGATTGGGATGGGTACAAATAAGATTTGAGCCACTATCCTTTGTTTCTTAAAACCATGAACCAAGCCACGCTACAACCCTTAAAAGTCCTAACTGAAGCATGGTTAGTTCGAAAGCATATCGTTACCAAAGGTATCCCTACTCCTTAAGGTCTACTATAACTCTTGAGTTGATATCACTTTCTTACAAAAAAAAAACTTTGTTTTACTCCAAAATGTTTTTAAACTTTCAAGGCAGACATATGCATTCGCATCTTATGAATTTCATTATAAAGTACACTTGTCTATGCAGATTTAAATGTTAACATCAGGGAGAAGTTGCATGGGGCATGGCTAATGAAAAAAATCCTACCGACAGGCGAAATAGCTTTAAAAAAAAAAGCTTAGCAAGAGAAAAACATCTCTTACATATGACTGAGATAGCTAAGGTGTACACGGGGCATAACCCGTCATTATCCCATTTACATGGGGCAATCTAATCAAGATCCATGAAATCTCTCAAGGACGCTGAATAGCCCATGGGGCAAGTCCATCACCTGGGGGCATGTTGCAAAGGTCACTCAGTATCAGATGGTGTCAATGCTACTCTCACATCCTTTCCAAGAACCTTTATAGGATACTTCTCAATCTGTCCATATAGTCTTCTTTAAGACATGTTCAAATACTTCTTACCCTTTCTAGGAGCCTTTTCCATATAGTCTTTTTAAGACCCATCTTCTTATCCTTTCTATTTTCAAACCCTTTCAGATAGTCTTCTCTAAGACATTTTCCTTTCTAAGAGCCTTTTCTAGGTAGTCTTCTGTAAGACATCTCTTAACTTTTTCAGTTAGTCTTTTTAAGACATATTCAAACTTCTCTTATGCTTCCAAGAACCTTGTCAAACTTTGTTTAAAGTACAGAGTCTTCTCTAAGACAGTTCACCATCATTTCTAGGGTAGTCTTCTTCAAGATTTCTTTTCCTAAGTTTTGTTTAAAAACGCCACAAAAACAGTCTCTATCCTCTCTAGGAATCTTTTTGACCCTTTCCACAAACATGTCCTTTTGAGCTTTGTTTAAACCACAGTATTGTTTAAGACAATTTCCCATTCTTTCCAAGGACCTCTTCAGGTAATCTCATAGAAAACATCACCTCATTCTGAGTACTCAGCAAATCACCGTCCGTCGGATGCGACCGAAACGCTTGACTCATTCTGAAAAGCATCTGCTTCACATTCAAATCAACACTTAGCATCAAGGAGACCTCGAAATTGGTCTAATCAAAGACGATCATTCCTGATAAAGACCCTTGAATGGGGAAACCACGTTCAGAGGGTTTTCTTAAAACAGGGGCATACAATCAAGGATCCTATTGACTAGGGGCATATCTTTCAAGAATTCAAACACTGGGGCAATGCATATCAGGCAAGACATGGTGAAACTCGAGTTCCCTCTAAAGGTCCCTCCTTCAGATTAAGGGGCACGTCTCTCAAAATTTCTGATATTCGGGAAGTCACACTAATATCACACAAGGAGCATTGTTGCGTAATTGATCTTCGCACGCCCGTACTATTCACGCCCCGCAGTGTGGGATCGGCATACATGCATACTTCTCATTTATTTTGAGAATCTCATTACATGACACATGCATCATGACATTGCATAAAACTAACGTTGCCTTTTCAGGTCACTTCATAATCAAAAGGATGTTATCATCCAATTACAGTGCAAATACGATCGTATCAACGATTCAATCTTAACAGATACAATTCTAATACCTCATTCCAAGTCTTTCTTCAAAGACAATCCAGAAGCAATCAAAGAATTTCTTACCTCTCCAGGTAGTCTTGTCCAAAACGGTTAACAACCTTCCCAAGCAGTCTTGTTTAAGACATATCCTAACCTTTCTAGGTAGTTTTGTTTAAAACATTTCATGTCCTTTATAGGAACCTTTCTAGGTAGTTTTGTTTAAAACGTTTTGTGTCCTTTATAGGAACCTTTCTAAGTAGTTTTGTTTAAAACATATCAGGCCCTTAGGAACCCGTCCAGGTAGTTTTGTTTAAAACGTATCGTGCCCTTTATAAGAACCTTTCTAGGTAGTTTTGTTTAAAACGTATCGTGTCCTGTCTAGGAACCTTTCCAGGTAATTTTTGTCTAAAACGTATAGTGCCCTTTACAGGAACCTTTCTAGGTAGTTTTGTTTAAAACTTATCGTGCCCTTTATAGGAACCTTTCTAGGTAGTTTTGTTTAAAACGTATCGTATCTTGTCTAGGAACCTTTCTAGGTAAGTCTTATTTAAGGTATCCCGTATCCTGTCTAAGAGCCTCTCCACGTAAGTCTTGTGTAAGACGTATCACATCCTAAAAAAAAAACTTTTCTAGGTTAGTCTTGTTTAGGACATATCATTCCTTTCTAGGGAATCTTCTTAAAGACATGCATCAAATCCCTCCTTATCCTCTCCAGGAGCCTCTCTAGGTCCGTCTTGTTTGAGACATATCCAAGTTAACCTTATAGTCTTATTTAAGACATATTGTACCATTCCCAAGAACCTTTCTAGGTTAGTCTTGTTTAAGACGTACCATAACCTGTCTAGGTAGTCTTGTTTAAGACATTTCATATCCTTTATAGGAACCTGTGTAGGTAGTCCTGTTTAAGACATTCCATATCCTTTCCAAAAAAACCTCTCCATGTTTCATATCTTTTAGGAGCCTTTCTAGGTGAGTCTTATTTAAGATATATCATGCCTTTCTAGCACTACAAGAAATTGGTTCCCTAGCGTCATATATTTGTGACGTGTTATTCACGTGGGAAGAAAAGGCCTGTTCTGACGTGAGTAACACGTCGGAATATTATTTTAATCAATAATATTAACAATTACGCATTCACATGGGGGATCAGAAAAAAATAATTTTTTAAAAAACTTGTGAAATGAAGTACACGTCGCAAGAAATAAAACAAAATTTATAAACTTTGAAATCTGTAAAGTCAAATGGGGGGAAATAAAAATTTTGAACTTTTCAGTTGTGACGTGGTATTCACGTCGGAACAATTTAATGCTGACACTGACCTGACCTGCGCAAGCTTTGGCAGGTGAAGACAGATTCAAAATTCAAAATTTTCTTACCGTTGAAATTAGCGACGTGGCTGATTAGTCACTACATTAGCGACGTGAGATCCATTCCGCTGCCAACTGGACCGTTGGCAGCTTGCGACGTGGCGTTCACTTCAGTGCTTTCCGTCTGGTCAATCACGTCGCAACTCTTTTAATAAATGTAGATCTGCACGCTTCCCCTTCTCCTCATTTCTTCCTCTCTTCCTCATTTCTTCCTCTCTTCCTCATTTCTCATATTCTTCCTCGCTTCTCTTCTCTGTATTTTCTCCACTGCTATTCTCTCATTCTCTTCCTCTTTTCATTAATTTCATTCTCACACCATTGTTGAAGGTAAGTTATTTAGTTTATTTATATTTTATATTTTGTTTATTTATAATTTGTATTGATTAAAATTCTAACTTATTTTAATTTTTTTTATTCAAGATTTTGAAGATTGGAGGAGATAAATTTTTTAAGAGTTGAACTTGAAGATTGGAGGAGATTAGAAGATTGAGGTATTTTTATAATTTTAAATATAATATTTTGAAATATAGTTTTGTGTTATATTTGTGTTAATAGGTAAATATTATATTTTTAGTGTAATGTTTTGATATATTAATCAGATTATTGAATATTGTTAGGTTATGTAGTATGTAATATTTGTGATTAATTGTATGTTTTTTCTGGAATTTTTGTGATATATTAATATAGTATGTAATATTTGTGATAATAGATAAATTGTATGTGTTTTTATAAAAATTTTGTGATATAAATTGTAGGTTATGTAGTAATTTATGGTAAATAGAAATATTTATGTTTTTTAATAAAACATATTATGTTTTTTATTAAAATAGATTTTGGTTAATAGAGATAATTTGTTTAGTTCATGGTAATATATATATTTTTAATCGAAATATAATTTAGTAAAAAAGAATATAATTTAGTAAATTGAAATTATATATTTTAAAATTTATAATATTTAGATATGTTATATTTTTTGTAAATAGATATAATATTATTAAACATAATTTATATATGTTATATTTTTTGTAAATAGATATAATATTATTAAACATAATTTATATATGTTATATTTTTTGTAAATAGATATAATATTATTAAACATAATTTATATATGTAATTTTTATATATTATTAAAAATGATTTATAAATGTAAGTTATGATATCTAATTAAACATAATCTATATATGTAAATAGATACAATTTTTTTATATATTTTTGTAAATAGATACAATTTTTTTATATATTTTTGTAAATAGATACAATTTTTATATATTATTGTAAATAGATACAATTTTTTTTAAAGTTTAATATATATTATTTAATGAAAAATAGAGGTTTAATATGTATTGGAAAATATAATATATTTTAAAATGGTAAAAATAAATTTTAATATGTATATAGTATGTTATTATTATGTTAAAAAATAATATTATTTGTAAAAAGAATATAATATTATATTAATATATATTGGGAAATAGAATATTTTTTAAAATGGTAAAAATAAAATTTATTATAAATGTGTATATGTTAAAAAGGTAAAAAGAAAATTTAATATGTATATATAGTATGTTATTATGTTAAAAAATGGTAAAAAAATATAATATTATATATATATATATATATATATATATATATATATATATATATATATATATATATATATATATATATATATATATATATATATATATGTTATAGATTTTGTATATTATATGTTATATGTTAAAAGAATAAAGTTTATATATTTACATATATATGTTAGTATGTTATATGTTATAGATTTTGTATATTTTAAAAGAATAAAGTTTATATATTATGTGAGAATATTCTTGTTATAGGTTATAGATTATGTGAGAATAAAGTATATATATATATATATATATATATATATATATATATATATATATATATATGTGTGAGAATATGTTAGATAAAAAAGTTATATATATAGTTTACATAAATGTTATGGATTAATTAGTGTAATGATTGTACAAATATGCAGTATGGAATATTATCTGTACTATCGTAGTTGGATGTACGATAGATTGGAACCAGGAAGACGTGCACTTAAACCAAATTTCGTAGAAGGAGTTGATGGGTTTATCAAGTGGGCATTTGTTCAGGAATGTTGTCGAAGTGAAGGGGGAGTTAGGTGTCCTTGTCTTAAATGTGAATGTAGGCGTATAATTAGTGATCCAGAGGAAGTAACACGTCATTTGCATAGAAGGGGTTTTATTAAAGATTATTGGGTGTGGACGTCGAACGGTGAAAATTTGCCGATGAACGTGCCAGAGACTAGTAATACTCATGCTTCAAGCAGTAGACCGACTATGGAATATGAGGAAAACTTTAATATGATCGGTGAGATGGTTGAGGATGCTTTTGGCGTGAACGTGGCCTATGATCAACCTGAAGATTTTGATGGAGAAGAGTTGCCAAATGAGGAAGCGCAAAGATTTTATCAGTTGTTGAATGAGATGAATATACCGTTGTTTGAGGGGTCGTCAGATTCAAAATTATCGATGTGTGTGAGATTATTGGCTGCTAAGGCAAATTGGAATGTTCCAGATCAGTGTTTGGAATTCTTCGCAAAAATGATGTTGGACTCAACTCCTATGAAAGACAACTTACCTACAACATTTAAAGATGCAAAGAAGTTGGTGTCGAAGTTGGGTTTAAATGTAAGAAAAAATGATTGTTGCACTAATGGTTGCATGTTGTTTTATGACAATGAGTTTGGTACTAATGATGGATTGTTGGAGGAATGTAAGTTTTGTGAGAGTCCAAGATATCAAATTCAAAGTAAAGCTGTTGACCGTAAGCAAACACGTGTCGCAGTGAAGTCCATGTTTTATCTTCCGATCATACCAAGGTTAAAAAGAATGTTTGCTTCAATGCATAGTGCAAGTCAGATGACATGGCATCATTCAAACAAAACAAGTCCGGGCACTATGCGACATCCATCTGATGGCGAGGCTTGGAAGCACTTTGATCGAATACATCCTGATTTTGCCGCTGAACCTAGAAATGTCAGGCTTGGATTATGCTCTGATGGATTTACTCCATATGTCCAAGGGTCGGGAACCGCATATTCTTGTTGGCCAGTTATTGTAACCCCTTACAACCTCCCTCCTGAGATGTGCATGACAAAACCGTACATGTTTCTGACATGTATCATTCCAGGACCGTCGAGTCCAAAAGTTGGAATTGACGTGTACTTACAACCTCTAATTGATGATTTGAAAAGGTTGTGGATTGGAGTATGCACCTACGATATATCCCGTAAACAAAACTTTACTTTGCGAGCAACCTTGATGTGGACGATTAACGACTTTCCAGCATATGGCATGTTGTCTGGTTGGGGTACACATGGAAAAATGGGTTGTCCGCATTGCATGGGAAGCTCTACGGCGTTTACGTTAGAGAAAGGGGGGAAGAGCTCGTGGTTTGATGGTCATCGCCGATTCCTACCAATAAATCATACCTATAGAAGAAATAAGACAGATTTCAAAAAAGACAAAGTGGTAAAAGATCTTCCTCCGCCTCGACTGTCACCGGGTGCAGTATGGGAACAAGTTTGTCACCACCCAAAATTCACAGATACGGGTAAAGCATGTAGAATTCCAGGATACGGGGTCGAACACAATTGGACAAAAAGAAGTATAATTTGGGACCTCCCGTATTGGAAAGATAATTTGTTACGCCATAATCTGGATGTTATGCACATTGAGAAGAATTTTTTTGATAATATATTTAACACAGTGATGGATGTTAAAGACAAAACAAAGGATAATGAGAAGGCGAGACATGACATGAAAAAATGGTGTAATCGAAAAGAGTTGGAGTTGAAGCCTCAACCGAATGGAAAATTATTAAAACCCAAGGCTTGTTACACTCTGACTTCACAAGAAGCTAAAGCAGTTTGTAGATGGTTAAAAGAATTGAGAATGCCCGACGGATATTCTTCAAACTTAGCAAGGTGTGCCGACGCTAACACTGGGAAGTTGCATGGCATGAAAAGTCATGATTGCCACATATTTATGGAACAATTGCTGCCAATTGCGTTTGGTTCTCTACCAAAACATGTGCTTAATCCACTGACTGAAATCAGTCAATTTTTTAGAGATTTTTTGTGCCTCAAGTTTAAGAGTGGATGATATCATTAAGTTGGACCAAAATATTCCAATCATTCTCTGTAATTTGGAACAAATATTTCCTCATGGATTTTTTGACTCCATGGAACATCTACCTGTGCATCTTGCATACGAAGCTTATCTTGGAGGACCTGTTCATTATAGGTGGATGTATCCATTTGAAAGGTTTATGGGTGATTCTAAGAGATCCGTGGAAAATAAAGCTAGAGTTGAAGGATCCATATGTTCACATTACTTGCATCGGGAGACATCACATTTTTGCAGTCACTATTTTAACAACTTGATGTTAACCCCAAGAATCATAAGGAATCCCGTAAATGTTAACGAAAGAAGCCAATTCACCTTATTAGTCTTTGGGCTTCCAGGTCGTCCATCTGGAAAGAAAGGTGTTCATTGGTTGACCCAACAAGAAATGCAATCCGCACATGTTCATGTGTTGATCAACTGCGTCGAAGTTAAACCGTATCTTGAGTAAGTATACCCAACTATTATTTTATCTATAGTGTGTAAATATTATTACCTTGAAACTTATAGTGTGTTTTTTTTATAGGGAATTTAACAACATCTATTTTCAAAGCACCAGTGTACAACCAACATCCAGTGTCATTCATGCACAATTTCCATCTTGGTTTAAGGATAGATTGTCATGCATTGTTACACCGACACCAGAAATACTCCATTTAAGAAATTTGTTTGAAGGCCCTATTCTAAGCGCAAACGAATAGCTCACATACTTCGTGAACGGATATAAATTTCACACTGAGACTTGGACTGAAGGGAAAAAAACAAAAAATAGTGGTGTATTCGTAAAAGGAGTTACAGATGGGGGTGAAGATGATTTCTATGGCTTTGTTAAACATATCTACGAGTTAGTATACAATTACTTGGACTCGGAGAATAAAGTTGTCTTGTTTTACTGTGAATGGTATGATCCAACTAGAGGCACAAAAATAGACAAGACATATGGTACTGTTGAGATTCAAATGGAGCGAAGGTACAAAGAGTACGACCCTTTCATAATGTCACATCTTGTTAGGCAAGTTTATTATGTTCCTTATCCTTTATTTGTGCCACGTAAGCGAGGGTTGTGTGTTGTTATAAAAACAAAACCTATAGGCCATATTGAAACTGACGACATAGTGGAAGATCTTGCTTACCAAGTTGATGAAGTTGGACCAATTAATGATGTCATTGCAGTTGGGCAAATTACCAATTTGTCTAATATAACAAATGAGGGGTATGAAGTTGATGCTTCTGTATTGTTGGTTGAAGATAATGTGAATGAAGAGCACGAAGGCGTTGGGTCTGAGGATAGTATCACATCAAATGATGATAATGATATGTATGGAGAGCCTGTAGATTTAGAATAATAAATGTATTTATAAGAGAATGTGTTTTTTGTAATTTTACTTAATGAACCATCTATTGAATGTGTTAATGAAAACATGTTTGAATATATTTGTGTGAATGTATATATTTTATTAATTGTTTATTCTCAATAAATAGGTAAAATGTCATCCCGATCTGAGAAGGGTAAGGGTCAGAAGACCCGACGCCCAAGAGCAGTAGTATGCCAGTCTCCTCAGACAGCAGTGTGCCCCCCCCCCACAGAGTCAGTTAGCAGGTTACATGTCCATGGCCAGTACCCAACCTCTTACGTCATTACTCTCCTCTCAGGGGAGGCCTATGTCTGGGTCACCATATTTTATTCGCCCACCTATGGACTTTAGTTATCCGTTTCAGCAGACTGCAGGACCTAGTTTTTCATCATACCAGCAGACTGGAGGATATAGTTTTCCACCTAACACACAGGTGCCCCCAGGATTCCAGCAGACTGGAGGATCTGCTAGCTTTCCACCTAACACACAGGTGCCCCCAGGATTCCAGCAGACTGGAGGATCCCACACTCCATATCCCACACAGGTGCCCTTATCCTTCCAGCAGACACAGATTCCCCCACGCTTCCAGCAGACTGGGGGATCCCACACCCCGCATCCCACTCATATACCTGCACGTGAGGATGATCATGTGGAGCCGGGTGGGGATGATATTGTGCAGGATGCAGATGATGTTCAGTCTGATGGTGACGATGTTCAGGGGGAGGATGATCCGAGTGAGATTCATATCATTGAGGGTAGATATTATATTTGGCCCGCTGGAAATTCGTAAGTATCTTATATATTAAATTTTTATTGAGTTTACATTTCCTTTTTTTAATATAAATTTATATTTAATGCATGCTAATTAACATAATTGTTGTTTAGGTTTGGACCGAGTCGGACTGCTGCCAGGTGTGTGTACTATGTGATTCAGCAAATGTATAAAGAAGCTTGGACGACTTTTGGAGATGTTACAAATAAAGATGCTTGGTTTAATTGCTTTAAGGTACAATTAATATATTTTTTCGAGTCATTGTTTTTTTAAATTTTTTTTACTATAGTTTTCTAACAGTTTATTTTAATGTATTCAGGAAAAGTGTACGTGGGATCCAATGAGCGAGAAACTTGTTAAAAAAAATTATTTCAGCAGAACATCAAAAAGACTTTCTGACACGTTGCGAAATGTTAGAAAGCGTTGGGAACGTGATGGTAGTCGTCCTGGGTGGTTGGGCCAAGAAGTTCTTGAAAAACTTATTGCATATTGGAATTCAAAGGAATTTAAAGCTAAGTCTGAAAATGCTAAAAAAATGAGGGCATCTGAAAAAGGAGGTCACCTTAATGCAGTTGGAAGTATAAGCACTTACGAACATTCTCGACGCATGGTAATTATTGTCACTTTTTAAAGGTATGTTTTGATTAATTATTTGTTTTTTAATTATAGTTAATTTTATTTTTTAGGCTAAAAGGTTGGGGAGACAACCACTCATGATCGAGTTGGTTAAAGAAACTAGGACAAAAAAATCGGGTGATTTAGTTGACGAGCGTACTCGAAAAGCTTTGGTAAGTTATTCAATTTTTATTATTTTTTTTATATTTAATGGCAATTTTGTGATGTTATTTTAACGTGGCAACTAAAAAGTTCCGGCGTGATTTTCATGTGGCAACTCTGATGTTGTGGCATGTAAATCACGTGGCAACTAATTTTCAATTTATTATTTAATATAATTTAATTTAAGTTATATATACATAATTTTTATTCTATTTTATGTGTAGGAGGATTATCAAACAAAGCTTGTGGATTTTTTGGTCGCTAATCCCAAATATACTCCTAGAGAAGGAGAGCCGCTTCATCCAGATGTTGATTTTTATATTTGGAGTGAAGTCATTGACGGAAAAGGGCCTATTGGATGTTTTTTTGGTGCGGGAAATTTGGCGGGAAGCTTGAGAAGTGGAGATCGAAATTTATTTCAAAGAGTTAGAGATGGGGAAGGATCGTCACGTCCAACACAATTGGCACCGCAAGTAATGGAAACAATAAGACAGTTGGCTCTAACTGAGGCGAGACGCGAGTTAGCGCAACGTGAGGCGGAGCTAAAGGCCCAAATGGATGAACGTGAGGCGGCGCTAAAAGCACAAGTGGAGGGGCAACAACGGCAAATAGAGGCAATGGCAAAGATGCAAGCAGAGATACAACAACAACAAATAGAGGCAATGGCGAAGATGCAAGCAGAGATGCAACAACAAATGCGGTTATTTATGCAGTCTCAACAAAGTGGTGGTCAACCGTCTAGAGGAAACGTGGGAGCGGCTGACACTGAGCAAGAGAATGATCATGATTTCAACCTTGATAACTATCCCGATCCCGATGATGATTTTTTAGGATGAATTTTATTTTTATTTTAATTTTAAATTGTATGAGATAACAAAATTTTATTTATTATATGTTAGTATTTTGGATATTATATTATAAATATAATATATTTTAGAAGTTTAATATATTTTTGTATTTAGTTATTATTATTATTAATTTAACTAAATAAATATTTTTATTAATATTTATTAATTTTCAGCAAATAATATTAATAATAATTTTTTTTTATAATAATAAAATTCAGATTTTTTTTTAAAAACATTTTAATGTTTGTGGCGTGTTTTCCATGTCACTGATTTGTGACATGTGAGACACGTCGCAACTTCCAAAATTAATTTCAAAATTAGCGACGTGTTTTACATGTCACAAATCAGTGACATGGAAAACACGCCACAACTTTTCTTCGCGTAGTGTGCCATCTGCTTTTTGCAGACCTTGTCTGTCCCAGTTGCAGATAGGGGCTTGGTAATTGTGCAAGTTTAGCGACGTGAACGCCATGTCACAAATTTGTGACGTGATAAACACAACACAACAAGTTCCCACGCACTCCCAGGCGACGTATATGACCATGTCGCTAATTTTACGTTCTGACGTGATATTCCATGTTGTGTCATGGATTCCACGTCGCTACAGGCGTGATTTTTTGTAGTGTAGGTATCTTCCTTAAAATGTTCATCCAATCTTTTCTGAGACATACCTAGTTCTTCTAAAGAACTCCTTAGTTAGTCTTCTCCAAGACATTCTTCCTAAGCATTGTTCAAAGCCTAAGCTTCTTCGCATCAACCCTTGGTATACCCTATTTAGGAACCCCTTCAGGTAATCTTATGTAAGACATTACTTCATACCTCCTCAAATGCAATCGAATGATCCATGTCTGAAAAGCATATGCTATAGACGAGTATCTTGTCAAGCAAATGGATGGCATCTTTAAGCCCATCTCAAAAAAACTATTTCCTACACCGGCAACCGCAAATTTCTAGGTATTCTAGTGTTCAATCCTCTTCCACCATCAGATCACGATAGGCAAACAAGCTAATCTACCTCTTCAGGTTTAAGAAGATTGAACAGGGGCAGCTGTCATACCCCAAAATTTGCCTTCCATATTCCAATCACAATGATTCAAAGTTCAAGAGATTCATCCAGTCATTCTCCTGAGCAAGAGTCTCCTAAAGCTAGGGTTTGGTGCTCTCCTGACGGAATTAACAAGACAAGATCCCTAATTAAGTCCCCCATGTTTCATTATGCTCTAAGGTGCTTACATAACAAAGGTCAATACTCAATTCCAAAGTTTGCCCACCCAATGGTCCAGATGATCCACAGTCAACTGATTAAACCTAAAAGTCAATCACAATCAAAGCATGGTCCAAGCCTCTGATCATTGATCAAACATCAAGTATAGAAGTGTATATCTATCATTTGATCAAAGATTGATCATGATTCCATTAGTAGAAACTCAGAAATGAACAAGTGCAAAAAGGTTCAAATTAGGGTTTCTTTAGGAGAAAGTCAACCCAACTTTGACAGGGCATAACTTTCATATGGAACATCAAAAATTCCCCACTCAAAGCCTATTTTGAAGGAAATTGGATTCTCTACAACTTTGTCTCTCACAAGCCAAGGCTAGAAATGCTTCATTTGAGAGGTACAAGGCAAAAGATTACAGGTCATTTTCAGGCATCCTTCAAAAGCAGTTTTTTGTCAAAGAAGATATGATCAAGATAAAAGCTCCAAATGAAAAATATGTTCCAAAGTGGCCTATAGAGGACATCTTGAGGTTTCCAAAAAGTCTTAGAACTCCCTCGTAGCTTAAAAATTGAGTGAGATATGCTTGATCAAAGTTAAGCAATTTTTGGGGGTAAAATGTGAAATAAGAAGGTTCAAATTGGAAAATTTTGCAAATGGGCCTATGGTATTATGATGCAATCTTGGTCCACAAGTCATTAGCATGTCCAAAACCATATGCCACGAAATTTAACATTTTATTTGATTTAATATGATTTTTTATTTCATTTTTAATGATTTAATTAAGATAAAAATCAAATATTTTGGTAAAGGAGATATTATGATTGATTTCAATCAATATTAATGGCAAAATACAATCATATTTTTGTGCCTAATCAAATAGGAGAAAATTGATACAATATTTGCCCAAAAATAGCAAGATTTCATTCAAGAATAAAGTGAATTTTCTCAAACATGGCAATATTGGATTCAAGGACTTTGGGCTCTATTTGTTGACCTAATCCTGTTCTCTTATAAATAGACAACACAAGGCAGAGGAATAGGGGTTCGAAAAATCTGGAGAGAGGAGCATATGCAAGAGCAAAAAGTCTTCAAAAATTCAAGATCGGTTTTGAATATTGAAGGCGTTTCAAAGGATTCTCAGGATTGATACATGTCCACTGGTGTTTGCTGAAGCTGTTTGGATACTCACACGACACCAACAACCCCAGATTAATCTCCATTTAGCCAAGGTAAGTTATTCTGAAACTTGAATCGATGGCCATGATTGATGCATCTCCATGTTAATTTGTTTGCGTATTATGGTTTGCTTGTGTGTTGTGAACGTGTATGTGCTTTTAATTGAAATTCTGGGCAGTATATGCATAATCGGCCATTGAAGGCTGAACAAGGTTTTAGGGTTTCAAATTAGGGATTTGTGTTAGGGGTAAAATTAGATCAAAACAAGAGTTGGATTGAGTTCGCGTGAGGGAGACGAAGAGGATTGATAGGTCGCGCCTTATTTATGTGAGTGTATATGTAAATCGCTATTTTTTCAGGTATGGTTGCTACAAACAATTTCGTAGCAAATCCATAGCTAATTTTGCAGGTTTTTTGCTATTTTGTTGGGGAAGACGATGAGGTGTCATTCCCTGGTTTGCCAATTCAAACTTCGCGCGCGTTTGATCCGGTTGTGGTACTTGTTTTTTATGTATAGTTCTGAGCGCGTACGTATTTCAAGTAGAGCCATTGGCTCAGTTGGTGAGGAGCGTGTGTGTTGGTCCCCAGGGTCCAGGGTTCGATCCCTGGCCCTATCTATTATTTTTCTAAATTTCTAATCTTGATCCTATACGCTAACATTCAAGTAGAACACCATGTGTCTTCAGATCAAAGCCTTAGAATCTCCTCCCAGCTTAGATCTAACGCCTCTGATCTAATGTCCATAATATAAACCTCTAACCCAACCATACTGAATCATGAACCCTAATAAACTAATAATCTTAATTATTTGTTTATTTTAATTAAAATACTTTTAATATATTTATCAATATAATAATAATTGTTTTTAAATAAATTAATATATGATATTTATATAAAAAATTTCTAATTTGTTGTTCGTTCCGATTAAATCAATTAATCGCTATGGTCAATAATAATTTTAATTAAAATGGTATTTATTTAAAATATAACTAATTTCTATTTAGTTAAATGGTTTCAACTATTTTATTAGTTGCGATGATTAACTTATTTTAATTTTCGTACCTTAATTCGTTATTCTTTTTAATCGAATCAATCGATTACGAGGAGTAACGATACAAACTAAATTCATTAAAATGTCTAAAAAATATTCTTATTCGTTATTAGTAATAATCAGATCAATTGATTAAAATTAGTAACGATACAATTTCAAATCTGTTAACTATGGCGATCGAATCTATTGATCGTTGCGGTTAATAGTGCAAGATTAAATCAGGGTTGTACGCCCAAACCTCAAAACACTTTTCAAACCTTTCAAAACCTCAATATCAAACTACGGATTTTCATCCTTATTCAAAACTGCGATAGGCCATTCAAAAAGCCTCTAAAACCATCTCAAATCAAATTTCAACTCTAAGGGCGTACAACCCTTCCCCGAGGTCTGGAGGCAACAAGGCAACAAGGCGAGTTCCCCTCCCCCACAAATCTCATTTTCCCCCTATTTATTTCCTTAAATCATAAACCTTTAACTTTGATAATATTTGCCTTAACCCTATTATCTATTTGTCACCTTTTTTTATGTTAACCATAAACCTTAGGAAAGGGTTGAGGTTGCCTAACACCTTCCCTCGACCTGAATATCGTATCTTACCCTGATCTCTTAACTGCGCGAGGTTTCCTATTCGCCTTGGTAGAATAGGTGGCGACTCTAAACCTTAAATTTTTAGGCAGGTTGCTACACATAGATCCAATCTAAATGATGAACACCAACAGAAAATCCAGAATATAGAATCAATTAATCCAAACAATACTCCTAATCCATACTATCAATCATAATACGATAATAGAGATTAAATAGAGAGTCTCCCTGATCGCGACTTTACGTGTCTATTAGTCGGGATAACTGCAAGTGCACAGTCGTGTCGTGTAGTTTTAAAAGATATCGAATCCACAGGGACTATAAATCGACCTACCGTTATCTAAAGTTACTATGTAAAGCTAAGGTTTATGATATTTGGGTTATTAATAAGGGGAAACTAAAATCTTAAATCTAGGAATATAATAATAAATGGATATCAGTATGTATTTCATCTAACTTAGGTGATCCGAAGTTCCATTGGCCAGATTCTAATTAAATCAAAGATCTTTACTAACTATGTTATTAAAAAGTCCTCCTCTCAAACTCTCGCTCTATTGATTCAGACTACGATCGTAACTCATAATGTACGCTCTCGCCATCCCATTAGATTTAGAAAAGCTTTTTGGAAACAACGTAATTAATAAAATGCTTGTTTTATGAGGTCGTTATCTACTTAAATCTCCTAATCTCAAACTCTCGCTCTGTTGACTCGGAACATGCTAATATCCATAACGTACGCTTTCGCCATCCCGCGCGGGTTTAAAAACACTTTTTGAAAATAAATAAGTTCTAATTAGTTTTAATACGCTTTCGCCATCCTTAAAACTAATGTCCTATGTCTACTATCCAGTTAAAGATCTCAAACTTTCGCTCTATTGATTTTAACCTTTGACCGTCTTAAGCCCTCAAACTTTCGCTCTATTGGTTTTAAGACTTACTAATTAAATTAGACATACAAACCAAAAACAAGTGATATTTAATAAAACATCATTAAGCCAATTTATTTCGTATCCCACGGTTAACTTACTTTACATACCGATATCTTAATTAATTAGCCAAACATACTTAAAGGAACAAACATGAAATTATAATTATTAAACATGAAATTATAATTATTAAACATGAAATTATAATTATTAAACATGAAATTATAATTACTAACAATGAACATGTGCGTAACTAGATTTGTAATGATAAAACAATATTATAAGAACAAGAAACTAAAATAATTGCAAATAAATAAACCTGGAAGTAAAGCAGACGAAACAAACTTGAATAAAATTACGAACAAAACAAATCTTGAAACTTGAATGAAGCTTTGAAACAATGTCGGCAAGATTGTTATCCAAGAGTACATAAGTTGTAGGCCTAAAACTAATGGTGTGGTAGTTCCTCAATGTGAGAAACTACCACTTTTACAAAGTGATAATTTATGCCTAAAACTATGAACAGCGCTTCCGCGCCTAAAACTTGGATTCCTTCAAATGAATGCTCAGACTCTTTATATAGTGAATGGAAAATGGAAGTTACTTTCAGCATCATGTGAGAAGTAGTGGAGATCATGGCGTGGGAAGTTGAGAAAATATAGGAAGACTTGGTTGGTGGAGTATAGAACGGAGACATGGGCCTTCAAATTTAAACTGTCTTTGAACGAGTCTTGAGACGTGGGTCTCAAAGTGGCTGGATTGTTGGAGACGGACGTCTCCTTCATGTGACGTGTCCTATGAACGTGGGTGAACCTGGGAGACGGACGTCTCCTTTGATGACGTGGCCCTTGGACTTTGGAGACGGGCGTCTCCATGCAATTGGGCCCTTAGACGGGCGTCTCAGCTTCTTCATAGTGGGAGCTTCAGCTCCTTTGTGGGTTGGGCTTCCAAACTTGGTCCATCCTATTTGCACCCCTCACATTTGATTCATTCTATTTGCACCTCCACTTATAATATTTGCCTATTTTCTTCTTTTTAAGTTGATTTTATCTACATTTCATCTTCTTTTGACAAATAGTTCTCAAAACGAACATAAAACCTGAAACAATAAAAATACCAGCATAATACCAACATAAAGCAACATAATTAAGATAAAATAGGGAAATAATATATGTAAATCAAGCCTAATATGTGATACATTTTCGCGTTATCAAATACCCCCACACTTAAACCATTCCTTGTCCTCAAGCAATCAACCACACGGTAAAAAGAAATAGTTAAGCTCGATTCGAAACAAGGGCATGACACGACTCCTAATCATATTTGTGTTAGGCAAATGTTACATCGATAGGTAATAGATATCAACACCAAGGATACCGTAACGACACAATGTTCAAAAACTCCCTCCTTATACAAACCAATTCGAATTATGCCATTATAACTCAACCTATATCTCTCGTTTTTCCTTTCACTCTTTTCATTCAAGCGCAATCACATTAAGCCCGTTATCCGTACACGCACATAGTAGGGAAATCGGTTAGCGACTATGATCCTTTTCTTTTCTTTAACACGGGGTTCTGGTTTTTAGTGGTGCAACCCCATTTTTCCCAACTGCGGTTGCAGGGGATCGGATAGTAGTCCACCCTACCAAGCCCAGTACCAGTGACCTCTAGGCCAACCAACAGTGGGTGCTAATTATTAAATCCTTATTGGTTTAACAACCGTTGGGCTAAATGACCGGGCGAGGGTCACCTAACTTAGAAGGTTATTCTTTAATTAAAACATTTATTTATTAAAAACAGGATCATTCACTTATATTCATCGACTCCCTACGTAGTTTGTGCTTAAGATGGTGCCGACTGCTAATATAAACTACTTAAGAGCTACTTTGAAAACTTGAGCCTAAGGTCTCGACATAATGGGCATCCAAATTGATATCACATAATGACGGGGTTTAGGGTGTCAGGATGGTATCGATGTTGTTGAAACATCTCCAAGTCTTTCTAACAATGCCTAAAGTGTGACAACCTCTATGCTTTCAGAGTATGTATGCCATGCGTCAAAATTCAAATTTTTGTTGGAGGTTAAAATTTTCAAATTTTGGGGAAATTTGATAACGACGGAAAATCATGTATAAAGACTTGACACATAACTAGAAAACAATAAAGCAAAAAAATGAAAGCGGTAAAGCTTCTCCCCCACACTTAAACCACACATTGTCCTCAATGTTTCGATCCAAGGTGGAGAAGAAAAAGACAGAACCTATATGGATTCTACCGGCGGGCTATCACAGCCAAATCTGCTCCGCGTCCGGAGGAAATATCTTCTCCTATCATGCTCATCAACGGTGTCACCACCAGCAGCAACACTCATAGGAATGTGCGTGGAGACCCATTCATCTTTGAGATGATCATCTATAGATTTTTCGCCTAGATATGCCCGAGACGTGACCAGCGATCCATATCTTTATTATCTGCAAGTTCAAACAATAAAAGGAAAACAAATAAATAGAAAGCTCGTGGGTTGCCTCCCACGCAGCGCTTTGTTTAACGTCGATAGCTCGACGGCTTAAGAGTGCAAGCACTCAAGGTGGTTCTCTCGAGAATGACTCCTCTGTTGAAATTTTAGCAAACCTCGTTTTCCATGGCCACTTATCGAGCCATCTCATATATCCCTCATCTTTTCTTTTCTTTCTTCTGTGGGGTGGTTCATTCTTATGAACTTGTGGTGGTGGTTCTGGATCTTTCCTAAGTATCAGTTTTTCGAGTTCGGGCTCGGTGATATTATCCACCACCTCAAAGGTTAACCTTACCCTCTTATCACTAATGATATCCTTAGTTTCATGGTCGTCTAAATTTCTCTTTTTATGCAAGACATCAAATAAGGGTGCATTAGTGTGGATATTTTCCAATATCTTCACATACATTATAGATTTGGAGTCTACCTTAGCTTCCACAAAACTTTGCGGGAAAGAAATCGGTGGGGTATAGGGAAGAGGAATAACAATAGGTGTTTCCATCTCCAACTCTTCTACAACCTCCCTTTCAGATGGTGTTGGTGGATTTTTCTCAATCTCCACTCTTTTCTCACTAGAAATTGCTTCAACCACATTATCACTCTCCTCAATCTCATAATCACTCTCCTCAATCTCATTATCACTCTCCTCAGGAATTTCAATTTGTTCTTCACTAATGGTTGTTTCCATATACTCCTCAAGTAAGTGTCCTAGCGACTTTTGTTCAAGTTGGGAGATTTGAGTTTCTAATGCCATGTTGTGATTCGCGAGGGACTCAACCGTAGTGGTCAGTTGCCTAAGGGTTTCATTGTTCTGAAGACTTTGTTTGATAAACTCTTGGTTTTGGACGGTTTGTGTCTCTACAAAGTTCTCCATCATGGCTTCTAATCTAGAGTGAGTCAGCGTCTCGTCGGAATCCTCCATTGATGTTTCGAAGTTAAAATTATGGGATTCCTGAGGTTCTTCAAAGGGAGCTAGCGTTGCGTTTTGTGTTTCCTCAAGGTGCTTCGTCATCATAGATTCTAGCCTAGAGAGAGTTTGTGCTTCAATGAATTCCTCCATTAATATTTTGAGGTTGGATTTATGATAATCTTGCGACTCCTCAAAATGTTGGGCGTGGTGATCGTAGAGGAAATTTGGTTGAGGATAAGTTTGGTTGGAATTATAAAATTCTTGTGGTTCCTCAAAATGTTGGGATTGGTGATTGTAGAGGGAATTCGGTTGAGGATAAGATAGTGTCGAATTGTAATCCCCAATTAATGTTTCGAGGTTTGGATTGTAGGTTTCTTGTGGTTCCTCGAAATGTTGAGATTGGGAGTTGCAGAGGTAATTTGGGTGAGAATGAATTGGTGACGCATTGAAATCTTCCAACAGTATCTCGAGGTCAGATTTATGGGATTCTTGGTATCCCTCGAAATACTGTTGTTGGGAGTTGTAGAAAAAGTTTGGGTGATACATAGTAGTAAATAAAAAATAAAATAAAATAAAATTAAAAAAATGCCTTAGTCTCTACGGTGTAACAGCGAGTTACGATATCGACTTAAATAGTCCCCGGCAACGGCGCCAAAAACTTGATCGCGACTTTACGTGTCTATTAGTCGGGATAACTGCAAGTGCACAGTCGTGTCGTGTAGTTTTAAAAGATATCGAATCCACAGGGACTATAAATCGACCTACCGTTATCTAAAGTTACAATGTAAAGCTAAGGCTAATGATATTTGGGTTATTAATAAGGGGAAACTAAAATCTTAAATCTAGGAATATACTAATAAATGGATATCAGTATGTATTTCATCTAACTTAGGTGATCCGAAGTTCCATTGGCCAGATTCTAATTAAATCAAAGATCTTTACTAACTATGTTATTAAAAAGTCCTCCTCTCAAACTCCCGCTCTATAGATTCAGACTACGATCCTAACTCATAATGTACGCTTTCGCCATCCCATTAGATTTAGAAAAGCTTTTTGGAAACAACGTAATTAATAAAATGCTTGTTTTATGAAGTCGTTATCTACTTAAATCTCCTAATCTCAAACTCTCCCTCTGTTGACTCGGAACATGCTAATATCCCTAACGTACGCTTTCGCCATCCCGCGCGGGTTTAAAAACACTTTTTGAAAATAAATAAGTTCTAATTAGTTTTAATACGCTTTCTCCATCCTTAAAATTAATGTCCTATGTCTACTATCCAGTTAAAGATCTCAAACTTTCGCTCTATTGATTTTAACCTTTGACCGTCTTAAGCCCTCAAACTTTCGCTCTATTGGTTTTAAGACTTACTAATTAAATTAGACACACAAACCAAAAACAAGTTACATTTAATAAAACATAATTAAGCCAATTTATTTCGTATCCCACGGTTAACTTACTTTACATACCGATATCTTAATTAATTAGCCAAACATACTTAAAGGAACAAACATGAAATTATAATTATTAAACATGAAATTATAATTATTAAACATGAAATTATAATTACTAACCATGAACATGTGCGTAACTAGATTTGTAATGATAAAACAATATTATAAGAACAAGAAACTAAAATAATTGCAAATAAATAAACCTGGAAGTAAAGAAGACGAAACAAACTTGAATAAAATTACGAACAAAACAAATCTTGAAACTTGAATGAAGCTTTGAAACAATGTCGGCAAGATTGTGATCCAAGAGTACATAAGTTGTAGGCCTAAAACTAATGGTGTGGTAGTTCCTCAATGTGAGAAACTACCACTTTTACAAAGTGATAATTTATGCCTAAAACTATGAACAGCGCTTCCGCGCCTAAAACTTGGATGCCTTCAAATGAATGCTCAGACTCTTTATAAAGTGAATGGAAAATGGAAGTTACTTTCAGCATCATGTGAGAAATAGTGGACATCATGGCGTGGGAAGTTGAGAAAATATAGGAAGACTTGGTTGGTGGAGTATAGAACGAAGACGTGGGCCTTCAAATTTAAACTGTCTTTGAACGAGTCTTGAGACGTGGGTCTCAAAGTGGCTGGATTTTTGGAGACGGACGTCTCCTTCATGTGACGTGTCCTATGAACGTGGGTGAACTTGGGAGACGGACGTCTCCTTTGATGACGTGGCCCTTGGACTTTGGAGACGGGCGTCTCCATGCAATTGGGCCCTTAGACGGGCGTCTCAGCTTCTTCATAGTGGGAGCTTCAGCTCCTTCGTGGGTTGGGCTTCCAAACTTGGTCCATCCTATTTGCACCCCTCACATTTGATTCATTCTATTTGCACCTCCACTTATAATATTTGCCTATTTTCTTCTTTTTAAGTTGATTTTATCTACATTTCATCTTCTTTTGACAAATAGTTCTCAAAACGAACATAAAACCTGAAACAATGAAAATACCAGCATAATACCAACATAAAGCAACATAATTAAGATAAAATAGGGAAATAATATATGTAAATCAAGCCTAATATGTGATACATTTTTGCGTTATCACTCCCCTTACCTTAGACAATTTCTTGATCTTTGGTCTCTCCCTCTTCAGTTCTCCTTCACGTTCTTTGTTCCCAAAACTTCTGTTCTTTCACGTTCTTTCTTTGTTTCCCAAATCCAATTGTTTTTTGAAAATAATAATAAAATTAGTAAAAGGATTATCATATCACACCCCACTTCTTTTACTATTTCCTCACATGGCCCAAATGCCATAAACCATTATTTTCCACAAATTCTTAATAATTCTAATTATTAATTCAATATTCCAATTAAATTAATATTAAAATTATACGGGTGTTACAACTCTCCCCCACTAAAAGAGTTTTTGTCCTCGAAAACATACCTCAGGTAAAGAGTTCTGGATAAGAATCCTTCATCTGACTCTCTAGCTCCCAGGTAACATTTCCCTCAGCTGGTCCTCCCCAAGCTACTCTAACTAAAGCTATTTCCTTGCCACGCAATTGCTTCAGTCTTCGTTCTTCAATCCTCACAGGTAAAGTCTCAATCGTCAAGTTGTCTTTCACCTGTACATCATCTGCTTGGATCACATGGGACGGGTCTGAAATGTATTTCCTCAACTGAGACACATGAAATACATCATGCAAATTTGCAAGCATCGGCGGTAAAGCGATACGATATGCCACTTCTCCCACTCTTTCACAGATTTAGAATGGTCCAATAAAACACGGAGTCAACTTCTTCGACTTCAATGCCCGATCAATTCCTGTCATAGGAGTAACCCTCATAAATACATGATCTCCCTCTTGAAACTCAAGTGTTTTTCTCCTCCTGTCATGATAACTCTTCTGACGACTCTGAGAAGCTTTCATCTTCTCTTGAATCATCTTAATCTTCTCTGTAATCTATTGTACTATTTCTGGACCAATCACCGCACTCTCACCAGATTCGTACCAACACAACGGCGTCCTACACCTCTTACCATACAAAGCCTCAAACGGAGCCATACCAATACTCGAATGATAGCTGTTGTTGTAGGTAAACTCAATCAAAGGCAGATAACTATCCTAAGTACCTCCTTTTTCCAACACACAAGCACGCAACAAATCCTTTAACGACTGAATCGTCCTCTCAGTCTGTCCATCAGTCTACGGATGATAAGCAGAGCTCAATCTCAGCTTAGTACCCAAGGCTTTCTGCAACCCTTCCCAGAACTTAGACGTAAACCTCGGTTCTCTGCCTGACACGATACTTGAAGGAATACCATGCAGACTAACTATCTTCTCAATATACAATTGAGCCAGCTTTTCCATCGGATAATCCATTCTCACCGGTATAAAATGTGCAGACTTCGTCAACCTGTCCACCACGACCTAGATAGCTTCAAAATTTCTGACAGTTCTCGGCAAACCCGAAACAAAATCCATTGATATGCTATCCCACTTCCACTCAGGAATAAACATCGGTTGCATAAACCCAAATGGCTTCTGATGCTCAACTTTTGACTTCTGACACATCAAACAAGAATACACAAACTCAGCAATTTCTTTCTTCATTCCAGGCCACCAAAACAACTTTTTCAAATCATGATACATCTTAGTAGCACCAGGATAAATACTCAACCCACTACGGTGTTCTTCTTCCAAAATACGCTTTCGGAGTTCAGCAATATCAGGAACACAAACACGGTCACCAAACCTCAGTATACCGTTCTCGTCAACTTTGAATTCACCATTCTTGCCTTGATTAATCAAAGTCAACTTATCAATTAATTCGACATCAGCTTTCTGACCTTCTCTGATCTCTTCAATAATACCACTAGTCAACATCAGCATACCCAATTTGACACTAGTAGGAGTACCCTCACACACGAAACTCAAGTCTCTGAATTGTTCAATCAAATCCAATTCCTTCGCCATTAGCATAGACATATGCAAGGTCTTCCTACTCAATGCATCAGCAACAACGTTTTCCTTACCCGGATGGTAATTCAAACCAAAATCATAATCTTTAAGGAATTCTAACCACCTTCTCTGCCTCATATTCAGCTCTTTCTGATCAAAGAGATACTTCAGACTCTTATGATCACTGAATACATCGAATCTCGAACCATACAAATAGTGTCGCCACGACTTCAAAACAAAAACCACAGCTGCCAACTCTAAATCATGAGTCGGATAATTCCTTTCATGCATAAGCGACCACTTGTTGATTCTGCATCAATACACCACCTAAACCCATTAGCGATGCATCACAATAAACCACAAACAATTCTGTCGGATTCGGCAAAATCAAGATAGGAGCACTAGTCAACTTCCTCTTCAGCTCTTGGAATCCTTCTTCACACTTTGAATCCCAAATAAAAGCCTGTCCCTTCCTGGTTAATTTAGTTAACGGCAATGCTAACTTTGAAAATCCTTCAATGAACTTTCTGTAGTAACCTGCAAGACCAAGAAAGCTACGAATCTCTGACACTGACTTCGGAGCTTCCCACTGAGATACCGCTTCTATCTTTGTAGGATCAACAACAATACCATTCTTGGAAATTACATGTCCGAGAAAACTGACTTCCCCTAACCAGAATTCACACTTCGACAATTTGGCAAAAAGTTGCTTCTCTTTCAACAGCTCTAACACAGTTCTGAGATGTTTCGCATGTTCTTCCTCATTCTTGGAATATATCAGGATATCATCTATAAACACCACTACAAACTTGTCGAGATAAGGATGAAAGATCCTGTTCATATACTCCATAAAGACACCAGGTGCATTAGTAACTCCAAACGGCATTACAGAATACTCGTAATGTCCATACCTCGTTCTAAAAGCAGTCTTCTGAATGTCATCATCTTTCACACGAATTTGGTGATACCCAGACCTCAGATCAATCTTACTAAACACGCGCGCCCCGACCAATTGATCCATCAAATCATCAATCCTCGACAATGGTTACCGATTCTTGATAGTAACCTTGTTCAATTGTTTGTAATCCACACACAGCCTCATTGAACCCTCTTTCTTCTTCACTAACAAAATAGGTGCACCCCGCGGAGAAACACTATGACGAATGAACTTCTTCTCAAGCAATTCTTCCAATTGCTTCTTCAGTTCGGCCAACTCACAAGGCGACATACGATACGGTGCCATCGACACTGGACTCTTTCGGGTGGCAATTCATTCACATCTTCTGGAAAAACTTCTGGAAATTCACATGCCACAGGTAACTCGCTACTCGCCGTTTTTTCCTTCACATTCATCATTGCGAACAACATAAACACTGTTGCACCATCTCCGATAGCTTCATTCACCTGTCTAGCTGTCATTTCTAGACTATTAGAACTAACCTCTTCAGGAAAAATTACCATCTTCGCAAAACAGTTGATATGAACACGGTTGAATTCCAACCAGTTCATTCCCAGGATTACATCGAGTTGTTTCAACGGAAGGCACACTAAGTCCATCCCGAATTCTCTACCAAAAATGTCAACTAGAAAATTCAAACATGCATAATAAGTAGTTACTGAACCTGACGCAAGAGTGTCAATAACCATACTTCCATTTATATCAGATATCTCTAGATTCAACCTCTCAGCACAATTCAAAGAAATAAAAGAATGAGTTGCTCCAGTATCAATAATCGCAACTAAAGGTGTGCCATGAATGAAACACGTACCTTTAATCAATCTGTCCTCTAGAGTAGTCTCTGACCTGGTCAAAGCGAAAACCTTTCCTCCTGATTGGTTCTTCTTTGGCTTGGTACAATTCGGACTAATGTGACCCTCTTCACCACAATTGTAACAAGTCACAACCCTCTTCTTACAATCAGCAGCAATATGGCCCACTTGGTCACACTTGTAACACTTCTTCTGATCAAGCTTGCACTCGTTCCTACGATGCCCAATCTCACCACAATTATAACATCTGATACGAGCACTGGAATCTCCCCCACTAGGTTTCTTCCAATCAGCAGACTTACCTCTACCATATGGCTTACCTCTATCCATATGTTTCTTTCCCTTTCGGTCAACCAACTCGCGAGAGTGAGATGACCTCAGCTTGATATTGTCCTCCTCGAAAATCCTGCTACAATCCACCAAGTCAACAAATCTCCGAATCCTCTGGTACCTGATACCTTGCTTAATTTCATCACGAAGACCATTCTCAAATTTGACACATTTTGAGAACTCACTGGCTTCGTCATTTTGTAGTGTACATAGTACTTTGCCAGCTCCACAAACTTTGCAGCATACTCTGGTACTGTCATGTTACCTTGGACCAGCTTCAGAAATTCAACCTCTATTCTGCCCCTAACATCCTCAGGAAAATACCTCCTCAGAAATTCCCTTTTGAATATAGCCCAAGTAACTGCTATACCATCAGCATCCAGTTCAGCTCTGGTTGCCAACCACCAGTCATCAGCTTCCTCAGACAACATGTGCGTACCACATCTCACCTTGAGATTCTCAGCACAATCGATGACTCTGAAAATCATCTCGATCTCCTTTAGCCATTTCTGAGCACCCTCGGGATCATGCGTGCCTTTGAACAATGGAGGATTGTTCCTCTGAAAATTCCCCAGTTTCCTATCATCACCAATCCCTGCTCCTACAGCTCCTCCTCCAAGCACACCAGCAATCATGCCCAGAGCCTCAACGATAGCATCATCGTTTCTTCCTCCTCTTCCAGCCATTGTTCTACTTAATCACAAACAATCCAGTCAGAACAAAAGTATCGACAAATAACTCGTATTAGTCGCAGACACAGGAAAGACTGATACTAAGACTCTGGTCACAACGACCGACTATGCTCTGATACCACTATTGTAACACCCCTCTAATAACCCGCGGCAATTAAACAATTATTAATCAGAGTAACATGTAAAGAGGCGTCACAATTCATAAATAAAGAAAACACACGTTCGGCACATGTCATGCATCCACTGAAAACATTTGTAGTTATAACTCATTAAATAAAATCATGTTTACACAGAGGAATTAAATCTTCGAGTCAACATTCATCATCAATGTATCAGACTCCAAACAACATAAACAAAACAGAGTTATAATCAAAACTCAAAACATCGCGTTCCCAGTGTTACATCTATCAAAACACGACACCGAAACGACAACTAAAATGACTTATGAGCTAATCCTCACCATGTCACGCCGCTATTCTCAATCTGAAAATGACAACAAGTTGTAGCAACCTGCCCTAAAAATAAAGTTTTAGAGTCGCCACCTATTCTGAAGGGTGAATAGGAAACCCTACGCAGCTTAAAGAATCAGGGTAAGTTATTATAATCAGGTCAAGGGAAGGTGTTAGGCACCCTCAACCCTTTCCTAAGGCTTTGAATCTAAGGTAACAGTTTATGGCTAAAAGTTAAGGTTAATAGCTAAAGAAGTGAATAGGGGAAAAATTGAGATTTGAACTGAATTGAGGTTTTAGGGAAGGGGACTCACCTTGGTTATCCAAGTGCCTACGTATCTCCTTATAGAGAATCAGAGTCAACGTAGTTCGGGCACAAGGTAGTACGCCTTTGCATTAGTATGAGGTTGTTTGAAGGCTTTTTGAATGGCCTTGTCGTAGTTTTTGAAATGCGAAGTTCGAAGGTATTTTGAACTACCTTATCGTAGTTTGAACATCGCAGTATTGAAGAGATGAAAATCCGTAGTGTCGTGGTTTAGTGTGTTTTAGATTTGGGCGTACAACCCTGATTTAATATGGCACCGTTAGTTGCGATGATCAATAAATTTGATCATTATAGTTAACGGATTAATGGGGCATTGCTGGCTACTCTGAACGATAGATTCGATCGTCACGGGCAGCAAATTGAATGTATTTTAAATTTTATGTTTTTTAGAATTGTGAGTTTTATCATTGCCTCTCATAACCAATGGATTTGGTTATTACATGACGACGAATTCCATTATTTATGTTTTATTATTTTAATAATATTTTAATTAAAACCTATATTAAACCTATTTAAATAATTAATCTACTAAAATAAAAGGAACTTATTTTAATGTTTTTGTATATTTTTTTAATACTTAAAAACTAACTCACGTTAATTTAGCCTAATCTTTAGTTAAACTAACCCAAATAGAATTAAATTAATTAAAAGAAAACTCTAAAACTAAAACAAACTCACATAAATAATAGGCAGTTATGCTATATGAAAGGGGAGAGGGAACGTCCTCTTCATAACTATTTTTTTTATTTTTTTTATTATTTAAAGTTTATTAAATTAAGTGTATAAAGGTTAATAAATTAGTAACCAAATAATAATAACCAAATATAATCCTTTGACTTTTCAAAGTCATTGTCCAACAATTAAATTCTTGACATGTGGCGTCCCAAAACAAACCAAAAATAAAGAAAATAAAAAAAGAACAACCACATACAATTTATCAGATCGTATAAACGACAGTACTCACCAATCCTTCTTCTTTCTCCATTTTTCTTCATTCAATCTCCACTAAAGCCAAAAAAAAAAGTAGGAACTCCATGAAATACAATAAAAGAGGAAATGCTAACCGGATAGTCGATTCGTAGAATCCGGCGCGGTGACAAGGAGCACGGTTAAAGCTACAATGATACCAATGAGCCAGCAGAGACAACAACAGCAGCGGCATCTTCTATCTTTCCGGCGAGTGTAGTTAGCAAAACAAAAGGCATTCTCCGGCGGAGGGTAGCGGCGGCGTGTGGAATCGACGGCAGATGTGTGCGATCGGAGAACCGAGGTTCGGTCGGTGCTGTGTGCGATTCCGAAGCGGGATCCGCGTGGTAGTGGTGCGGCTTTGAATCAGTTTCGAGATCTTTCTTTTTCCTCCATTGAATCTGATCCTTTTTTGTACCTGAATCTGCGAATGTTTGTTAGTGCAAATATTTGTTTTTATGATTAGTTTAGAAATTTAATGAATAATGAGGATACTGAGATTTTTATTTGAAATTAAAAGTGGGGGGAACGATTTTGTAAAGGTTGGTTTTGATGGATGTGCAGATGGTGATAGATTGATGAGTGGTGTGAATAAATGTGGTGAGGAATTGTTGTTGATAGTACAAGATGGTTAGAATTTTTGCAGGTTTTTTACTTAGAAAAATATGGGGAGTCCTTGTTAGTAATAAGTTTTTTTAACGGTGTGAACTTGTGGTAGTGATGTGAACATCCGAAAAAAAATTTGTACGTGAAAAGGGCTAAAAAAAATGGAGATTTTGTCGATTAGCTATCGGGTGGAGGCTTTGTACCGTAAGTTTTTTTATACGTGTGTCGGTTGTTAAAAAACTTGGAAATTATACAGTGTTAGGGTTTGTGAAAGTGGCCTCCCCTAATGTGTACAAAGATATTTTATTTATATTAGTCAAAGTTAGGGTTTTCTACACCTAATGGGCCTATTGCCCAACTAATTAATTAACTAATAATAATACTAATAATCTTAATAATATTCAATTAATAAAACCTAAAAAATAATAAACTTAATTAATCCTAATACTACCTAATAATAATCATAATATTAATAAAAATTAATAATGAAATTTAAATAATAATAATAAAACAAATGTTAGTAAAACACAAATGATTTATCCAAAAGTCATAGAATTTTTGTAACAATTGGGCCCATTGTCTAGATCCCAAAATACTTGCTATTCAAACCCCTATTTTTATTTCAACCAATTTATAAGGGGATTTTTTTAAGAGGTCGAGTTTAATAATAGATATATTAAACCCTATGGCTCTTAATTTTTAATACCCTTAATAAATTAGAAGATGTGAATTATATCGGGTAAATTTTGGGGTATGACAGCTGCCCCTATTCAATCTTCTTAAACCTGAAGAGGCAGATAGGCACGTCTGCCTATCGTGATCTAAAGGTAGAAGAGGATTGAATATTGAATGCCCCGAAATTTGCACTTGTTGGGAAGAATTTCTGGAGGAGATGGGCTTACAGATGCCATCCGAGGTGAATACCATTTTTCAGAGTGTGGAGCAAACGCTTTTGAAAGGGACCACTGCGTTTTGGTTGTAGCACGGCCTAAAAAGGCAACCTGAAATTTATGTAATGTTATGATGCATGCGATGTATGATGCAATGAGCTTCTCAAAATAAATGAGAGCCATGTATGTATATGCACTATGTATGAATGAGGTATGTTAGTTGAATGATGCATGACTATTAGCTATGTTAGTTGAAGTATGTTAGTAATTTTGAAAAGAAAGATAAAACTTTTGCGTGTTATTGATGATGTTTTGAAAGATATCACTGCCGAGGGACTAACGTGATAAGAAACCCAATTAAGAAACCCTTTTGTAGGTCCTTGTTGTAAAATCCTTTGTAAAACCCTGTTTGCTTGGAAAAGCTCCTAGAAGGGATGGAATACGTCTTAAAGAAAACTGCCTGGAAAGGCTCTTGAAAGGGATGGAATATGTCTTAAAGAAGACTGCCTGGAAAGGTTCCTGAAAAGGATGGAATATGTCTTAAAGAAGACTTCCTGGAAAGGTTCCTAAAAAGGACTGATAATATTCATTTGATTGTAGAATGACCACCATGTGGTTGAAATGTATTGATAACTCCGTGTAGAAAATCCTGATATGGGAAACTAAATCCCTGCACCAATAGGATCATTCGCTATGATTATAGCAAACTCACCTGCACCAATAGGATCATTTGCTACGGTTATAGCAAACTCACCTGCACCATTAGGATCATTTGCTAGGGTTATAGCAAACTCACCTGCACCAATTGGATTATTGGGTTTTGCTGTAACAGTCAGACGGGAACTGACTACCAAACGTGAAATGGATTTTCATGTACCAGTCAGACGGGAACTGACTACCAAACGAGAATTGGATTTTCATGTACAAGTCAGACGGGAACTGACTACCAAACGAGAATTGGATTTAATGTACCAGTCAGACGGGAACTGACTACCAAACGAGAATTGGATTTTCATGTACCACTTAGACGGGAACTGACTACCAAACGAGAATTGGATTTTCATGTACCACTCAGACGGGAACTGACTACCAAACGAGAATTGGATTTTCATGTACCAGTCAGACGGGAACTGACTACCAGACGGGCACTGGATTTAATGTAACAGTCAGACAGGAACTGACTACCAAACGAGAATTGGATTTGATGTAACAGTCAGACGGGAACTGACTACCAAACGAGAATTGGATTTTGTAATGATTTGCCAGGACGAGAACTGGACTTGGTAAGGATTTGGATTTGCAAATGAAACTTGGGCTTTTATAGTATGTGAATGCACTAGATAATATGCATATGCTAGTGCGTATGTATGTATGCTGACGCGTGAAATAAACAGCAAGGTTGCTATCGTCGGTATGGTTACCGGGAAGCAGGTGGATAGTATAGCTTAGCACCAGAGTTTTGAATTGGATGTTTTGATGTATGGGATAATGCTTATGCTCATGCATATGTTGATTGATGTGATGAGTGGAACGAAGTAATGTCTTTTATAAGACTACCTGAAAAGGTTTCTGGAATGGATATGAATATTTGTCTTAAAGAAGACTACCTGAAAAGGTTTTTAGCAACGAATGAGTAATGTCTTTAAAGACGACTACCTGAAAAGGCTGAAAGATGTCTTAGGAAGGACTACCTAAAAAGGTTCTTAGCAAGGAGTGAGGAATGTCTTTAAAGACGACTACCTGAAAAGGCTAAAAGATGTCTTTAAGAAGGACTACCTAAAAAGGTTCTTAGCAAGGATAGTAATGTTTCTTAAAGAAGACCACCTGGAGAGGCTGAAAAAATGTCTTAAAAGACTACCTATAAAGGTTCTTAGAATGGATAGAAATTTGTCTTAAAGAAGACTACCTGGAAAGGTTCTTAGAACGCCTTAAAGAAGACTACCTGAAAAGGTTCCTGAAAAGGATCGTAAGGTTTGTCTTAAAGAAGACTGTTTGAAAAGGTTCCTAGAAAGGATCGTAAGGTTTGTCTTAAAGAAGACTGTTTGAAAAGGTTCCTAGAAAGGATCGTAAGATTTGTCTTAAAGAAGACTACATGGAAAGGTATGGTGTAATGTATCAACCAATGTATGTAATGTATGATTTATATGTATTTGCATGATGCTCCAATGATAGGTTGTTGACAACCAAAGCGTATATAGCTCGCTGGAGTTGTAGGTTTGTTTGAGAAGATGTGATGCTAGCGCGACTTCCCAATCCCTATTTTTTGAATTTTGAAAATCGTAGTTAGGAGAAAGATTTGTCTGATGTTGTAAAGTGTGAGAGCACCTTTCCCTTATGTTGTGCGCCTGATTGC
Organism: Vicia villosa; assembly: GCF_029867415.1. Classification (NCBI taxonomy): domain Eukaryota; kingdom Viridiplantae; phylum Streptophyta; class Magnoliopsida; order Fabales; family Fabaceae; genus Vicia; species Vicia villosa. The sequence goes on from NC_081182.1 coordinate 175,010,707, forward strand.
TTCAAGATGTGACCCGAATCGATTGAACCTTAGGATGAATGCCCTTGGTTAATAGGATATTTGATTGCATGTCCCTGTGATCCATGAAATTTTGCCCCTGTTTAGGAGAACCCCCTAGATGTGGTCCCCCCCATTCCAGAGTCTTTATCAGAAAAGATCACCTTTGATTAAACCAATTTCGAGATTTCCTCGATGCTAAGTGTATATTCGTAGACGGCGTTGTACCCTTTTGAGAAGTAAATCCAATGCGATGCGTATGCAAGTTTTGAAATCAAAGTCCGTTATGAATTAGGACTGGATGAATGCTTGAAAAAGCGTAGTGGTTAGAAATAGTTTTAACAAACCTCGGAGTCGGTATAACAAAATCCTGCTTAATATGCTTTCATAGTTAACCGTGCCTCAATTAGGACTTTTAAATGTTGTAACTTGGCCTGGTTCATGTTTTAAGAAACAATGGATATAAGGCTCAAAATTTTATTTATCCCATCCCTTTCTCCTTGATGTTCTCCAGATCCTAAAAATTCGCTTAATCCAATGGATGTGCTTTGCTGTAAGAGAATCGTTTCAGTTTTGATGTTAAGCAGAAGCCTTAGTAGAGATCCAAGCACCAATAAAAAATGTTGTAAAGATCCAAGCATTGATGTGAAGCTTTGATGTTTTAGCAGCCATATGATTATCCTTTGTATTTCGCCTTTGTTTTTATCCCTTATTTTTGCATGAACCAATCCCTTAGAATTTGGTCCATCGGGATGCCCTAATTTTTTTGCCTAAGTCATTTCTGTTTTCTTTCATGAAATTTTCCATTTTGACTTAGCGGGCGTTCTCCTTTTGAAGGCTCCTTTTAATCCTTGGATATTGAAGTTGTGACTGCCATGTTGACTTTGATTTGTAAGCTTCGACTTTGATGCTTCCTCGATCTTTGAATGATGTGTTGAGGACGAAGATGTTGTGCATATTATCTCCATTGCTTCCTCAATCTTGGATGAACACGAGGAAGAAAATATGCTTGAACCTTTGCTTGATCCTTCGTTTGACCCTTGTGCTTGAATCCTTGCTTGGATTGACTGATTCTCTTGACAACCAAAATACACCATTGAATTAATCGAAATCTACCCTGCCCCTAGTTAAAATCAAGGTTTTTTTTGAAAATTAGAAACAAGCTCCGACTCCTGGCTCGAGGGGGTGACGAGGGATTAACATCCTTATATCTCCACTGTTTGGGAATTGAAACAATGCCTGTACATCCTCGGCTCGGTCTTACCTTGAAAGCATATGTTTAGCTGGACTTAGTTATTTGTATTCGTCATTCTCCCTTAAGTTTGTTAATAATCCTAAATTGAAAATAGAAGTGTGCGACTGGAAAGTCGTAGTAGTGAGCGAAATGAATTGATTCCAAAACCTGCATGGTCATCCCATTAGAATTGCTAATTCAAAGGTGCAACTTTTATCCTCAGAACACTTAGCGATCATAGGGGTTGAAACTTTGACATGATGGACACCTATTAATCTTGGGGACAATCTCCTTTGTAAATCCGTCAACCTCGTTTTACTCCTTAGTTGATGAACTTGTAGAAGTGAAGGGTAACCTCGAGTTCTCCTTGGACATGTCAAACCTCTTTTGCTTTTCCTAAGGATATTATCACCTATGACCCTTTGTCCCTTGGTGGGGAGTCAACACACGTCGCCTTCTCTCCATCGTAGTTAGGCATCTTTGTTTAGGATTTTGCCCCAGTTGGACTAATCCTTGCCCCCAGGTTATCGTAGAGCATCCTTGTAAATTCGATATATTCTAAGAGGAACCCCTTTATGACTAGATACCCCTTGAGTGCATCTATGAGGGAACTCTTTTGTTGAACTAATCCTTGCTCGATGATAACCTTTGTTGTATTTATGATCCTGTTACAACAAGGCATGGACATGTGGCATGACGAAAGGCATCCTTTTTCCTCCTTAGTACGACCAAGATCATTCTTGATAATTTATCCTCCATAGTCTATGATCCTTTTGATTTTTTTGTGTGTCTAGGGAACTCGGCTAGCGCGGTAGGTGCGGATGCGGGCGAAGATAGATATGCAAATGTAAATGTAAATGAATGAATGCATGAAAATGCGATTGCATGGGTATGCGAGAGACTCCTTGTATTATAACTCCGTGTATGCAATGCAGACGTGTGACATATGATCCTAGGGATAGCCTTAGAGGCGACATTAGAACCTTGTGGAATCTCTGCAGGATAAATGTTATGACATGCTGATGGAAATCCCTTAGATTAGGGAATATGCAGAAGGTAGCGGCTGGTCTTCGTTCAAGATAATCACCAAGTCTCATGGCCATCGAGAGGCTGTTCGACGTGTACCAATGAAGTTGTCCCTCGTGGGAAGGTTCTCTATGCGGAACACAACCTATATAAGGACGATATCGGATGAAGTGAAATCCCTATTGGCGAGGGAGGCAAGATATATAGATGGAAATCCAAAACCCCACAAGTTAGAGGGTGCGCAGGAACTAGCATGGAGTGACCGTTCAGGACAGTCACTAGATCTCATAGCCATCGAGAGGCCAATCGAACGCATGCTAATGAAGTTGTCCTTCGGGGAAGGACGCGTCGTTGTGAAAACACATGGATGTAAAAGAAAATCCCTATAGGCTAGGGAGTACGTAGGAGCAAGCACGGGGTGACCGTTTGAGACAGTCACTAGATCGCATGGCCATCGAGAGGCCAATTGACGTATGCTAACAAAGATGTCCTTCGTATGAAGGATGTGTTTTTAGAAATAGAATCCATACAGGTTAGGGGATACGTAGATGTAAGCACGTGGTGACCGTTCAAGACAGTCACTAGGTCGCATGGCCATCGAGAGGCCAATCGACGTGCGTTAATGAAGATGTCCTTCGTGGGAAGGACACGTAGTTGTACAAATACAAAGATATAAAAGGAAACTCCCTACAGGTTAGGGAGTGCGTAGATGTGTGGTGGTCGTTTTCTTTACCTCCCCGTTTCACTTGGGAGGACGGCACGCTAAACCCTTCACGCGAAATTTGGAAGGAGAATGCGCCCGTGGTGGGATGAATTTTATTTCAGTTCTTCCTACGATATCACACGAACTTTCTTATTTGTCCTACGAGTAGGAAAGGGAAAAAAAGATCTCAACTAAACCCTAGGAGTTTGCTAAGTGTGGGGATTTCACCTAGACTAGAAATTCTGGAGTCCGGGGGGTCGGTTATACATAGGGAAGTGTTTAAACACCCTACATATCTGTAGTACTCTACAGGAACCTTCTCTGTGTCATTTTGATTGTGTTTGCTGCTAATGATTGGGAAAGTTTCTCCTTTGTATTAGGAGAGAGAATTGAATTGATTAAAGAAGACAGACATGTTAGACGTTGGCCTAAAGATCTAGAGGGGGGGTGAATAGATCTCACTAAGTTTTTAAGGATTTTTCTACTGACTCGAGCGAAAGCGGTTCTGAATCGACTTGCGTCTATTCTGGACCGCTATTGCAAAGGTCGTATGTGTTTCAAAACCAAAGAGTAAGTGGAATTGATGGTGAAGTAATATGATAGCTAAACAGTACGTTTTACAACTGAAAACCAATTAACTTCTAGATTGACAATTTTGATTTTCAATGCAGTAAGATTGGATTAAGCAAAAACATAAACACTTGGTGATACGTTCAAATTGATAGTGATTCAAGTTGGGGTGAATTGTGATGTTTGTGCAGAACTTTAATTCACAATTTTAACACTCGAATCGTTGATCAATTTTGCACTTATAACCAATTATGAACAGAAAGTAAAAGAGAAAGTAAAAGCGACAAGAACACGATATTTGTTTAGGCAGTTCGTCGATCGTCCTCGCTACGACTACGTCTGCCCCCAATTCCAAATTGAAATTGGGTAATCTTTCATTAATGTTGAAAGTAGTATATACAAAGAAGATAACAAAGCGATAAACGATAAACCAATTATGTCGATCCTTTGAATCTTCTTCCCCCTTAATCTTGAGCCAGATCAAGGTTATCCAAGAGCTTCACTTTGATTCCCTTCTGCAGTGTCTTGATTCCTTGAACTCCCCGTTCCTCAATCGTTACACTCAGCCGAATCCTCAATGAACGCCTCTTGATAAAAACCCCCAAGAACCACCCGTCGTGGAGGACAAAACCCGCAGATTTTATTCACCAACAAACCCCACAAACCTTCACCCACTAGGAATCTTCAATTCCGTTCCATGGACGTTATCGAACTCATCACTAACCCGCAACGCAAGAATGATTATGTGTAATTGTGTTGGAGATGATGAAGAACGAAGATGAGAAGCGTTTGTGTATCTTTCAGTCGTTGGTGTTGCTTGAATAATTACCCTTGCACAATATATATGATTGCATAACAGTTAGAACCAAGAATAACTGATTTTTGAACTTTCTTGATCAGTTAGGTCGACCACTTGTAGTGCTTAGGTCGACCTAACAGAGGTTGCAGAATTTTGCTCCCAGTTAGGTCGACCTGTTGAAGGAGTAGGTCGACCAGAATCCTCTTCTGATGCATTCTGGGGACATTTTCACAGATTAGGTCGACCTAGTTGCCATGTAGGTCGACCTAAATGGTCTGTGAGTCGACCTAGCAGAGGTATATGGATTTTCCTTCATTTTAGGTCGACCTAGGTTGACAGTAGGTCGACCTAACTGCTGATTTTCTGCATTTTTCATGTCCAGCTTGTGTTGGGTCGACTTATATGCATAGTGGATCACCTTGTGCTTTCATGAGTGATCAAATGCTTTGCTTTTCTGATTCCTCCTTGTTGTTTGAATGCTCATTTGAGTTTGCCATAAATCAAAAACATCTTTGAGTGTAATCTTGTATTCACATACTCCCCCTTTTTGATGATGGCAAACCAATAGTCAAAAGCTGACAAGGACTCAACAGAGCTCCCCCGTACATCCAGCATCTATCTCTCAACAGGGCAATCTCTCACCAAGGCTCCCCCGTACACTCAGCATCTATTGTATCTATCTCCCCCTTTGACAACATCAAAAAGAGAAACAAAGAGAGCAGAGTAGGAGAGAAACAAGAAAAATAAAGAATACCGGTAGTCATAGAGATAGATAACATGTAAATGGTGAAATCATAAGAGCTAATCATGTTTTAAAGCAAGCTACCAACATACATAGTAGTTCAAGAGAATTATAAAAGAGAACATAGAGTGCTACATCATATAATGTTTTTAACAACAAAACAAAACAAAAAAAAACTTAATGGCATGAAATGCAATGAAATGATGATATGATAAACGATATGTCCTAACGTCTGCCCCTTCTTCCTCTTCCTCTTTGAAATGTGTGAGGTCGATCTTCTTCAACCTGTTCCAACAAATCCAGCACAGACATGTTAAGAGTGTTGAAGCTTTGGCTGATGTTAGCATGACGATGCAATGCCGTTTCCTCAAACTGATTCTGCCTCAATATGGAATTGGATGCAAACGTCTCAAAATCGTTCCTTTGTTCCTGAACCAAGCCGTACAGAGATTGGTATTGCCGTTGTTGTTCCTCATATCTATCTTGTTGAAGCTGCTGCATTGTTTGAAATTGAAGCTGTTGAGTTTCAAAGTTCTGCTGTTGTTGAAGTTGCATAGCTTCAAGCATAGATATTATGTTAGATTGATCAGGAGGAGGTGGAGCAGTGTATCCCCAAGGAACTTCTTCCTGTTGAGACGGAACATATTGCCAATTTGGATCTGTGTCATGAGCTATGTCTTCCATGGTTTGATCCTCCTCATTTGCTATTTCTTGATCGTTTCCTTCTTCCTCATTTCCTACATTGTTTCCAAACTCCGTAGGATCATCATAGTTGTAGATAACCTTCCCTGTTCCTTTTTTAATGAGATAATATGTTTTCCTCACAGGATTCCAATGATATCCCATAAGAGTCAAGGTGGTTTGTGAGAATTCCTGGGATTGATGTACGCGAGTGTAGTGTAAGTGATCAAGTCGCATACCAAAGTGATTGACAATTGTTTGAATGATTGAACCATAACATAGGGCTGTAGTTTTCTGTTTGACCTCATGAAACTTAGCAGCAAGGAAGTGAGGCCAGTGTAAACGCGTTCTGTTTTGCAGCAGATACATGAGCACCACTTCATTTCTTTCAATTCTCGAATATCCTCCAGCCCTTGGTCGAATGATTCTTGAGATTACCCAGTTCAAGAGCCTAGGATCTCGCTTTAAATGACCAGCTGTTATTGTTTCATTTGATCTGTCAAATACGGAAGGATCTTTGAGGATTGACTTCATGTAGGCCTCATGATCATAGTTTCCCTGTACATCCCCGTCTACCATACGGAGTTCATCACCAACGATTGTCAGACCAAAGATACTAATCCAGACCCGTTTGTCAACAACATGCGATCTAGATCCCATTTTGAAACGGAAGTTACAATCGTCTCCTTTTGTAAATCCTGCATAGAAAGCCCTAACGGTATTTTCACAGTACGGGATATCACATTGCAATAAGGGATGAATATTTTGATGTTCAATTAACGCAGCGACATCAGGGATATGCATGTTTTCGACAAGATTTGGATCATAAGTATATTGCTTAACAATTTTCCTTTTCATCTGCCACTTCTCAAAGTTTTCTCTACAATCAGGATGAACAAGAGCACTTACCGGTTGAGATGATGAACTGGAAGCAATTTCCTTTCCTTTTCTTGATTTTGGAGGCATGGTTGGAGATGCTTTGAGTGAGAGAGGGAGGATTTTTGACAGTTTTGAGTTTGAGGAATTAGGGTTAGCCGTACCAAAAGAGATGAGAATGAGAGGGAATGCAAGAATGGAGTGTTTTGAATGAATGTTATTGGGTCGGGTCGACCTAACAGACCCAAATATGGAAAAAATTTACGCAGTAGGTCGACCTAAAGTGAAGCTGGGTCGACCTAACAGAAGTAGTAACAACAAATGACCAAATTAGGTCGACCTAAATTGTGAGTAGGTCGACGCAACTGGACCTTTTTGGTTTTTCTAAAGAAGCTTCTTATGTAGGTCGACTCAAATACAGGGTAGGTCGACCTAAGTTTCTTTCAATGATGAAAATGCCTTAGAAATGTTTCTATATGATGTATTTTTGTTTTGTTATTTGCTTGAATGCACAACCATTGTATGTTATGAATGAAATGATGAACATATATACATAAGTATTTGAGAAGAGTAGATAAGAGCACATGAAGTCACTATAAGCATGTTAATTGATAGCATATTATAGCATCAATAAAATTTTTGGAAGTGAGCAATAAACATGTTACCTTTTCTCAGTATGTAGGTGTTTTGTCATCATTGTGTGGAGTCTTCTTGTCAGTGTGCCATACTCCTAGATTTGATAGTGAATTGTTTTGATGGAATGTTTCACAGGTTGATTTTTGCGAAAAACTTATTTAGTATCGATTACTCGATGTTCTCCCGGATGCGGGACATAGTCCCAAACAATATTCTGCTAAGAATAAGTTTAAAATCTCTTTGCAATGCAACTTGCCAATTTGCACATCAAGTACTGCGTCCTAAGTGTTTTTCGGAATATCTGTATTTGTGATGTATCTCATACATTTGTGATGGATAGAACACCTACATTTCCTTTGCCGAGTATGATTCTTCAAACTGTCTACATAGATGACCTACCAAAATTGGTATGTCTACCTATATGTGTCTTGAGCACCAGCTGTCAAGGAATTTCCACCGTTCGGCGATGTCAAGACACTTTTCCTGCGAGATTAAATTAGAGTGGAAGGTCCCCAATCTTCATTGGGTCCTGGATGGTGAGTACACAATTTGTTGCACTTAGGCAACCATTGAAATACTCCTTTAGGAACTAAAATTCTCCTAAATTTGCATTTTTCAATGGTATGTCCCTTTTTGCAACAATAATGACAGGTAATATGATGAGAATATGGAGTTTTGCTAGTTGATACTTTTGGTACAAAAGTGTATTTACTATATAAAGGAGTATACGATCTTTTGAACTTGTTTGGATCAACCGCAAAAGTCACTTTTGGTTGTAGAGCCTTGTCTAACTTGGCTTTTAGATCTCTCACTTCTTTTTGCCAAATGTGACATGTCTCACAACCAAACCATGATGTAGGATCTAATTCAACTTTGTCCTTTTGAATGTCTAGCATAGATTGTTTTAAAGCTTCCATATCCCTTTCGGTTTTCTCAACTTTTGATTCAAGATATGAAAATATTTTCTTATTTGAGGCCAAAAGTTTGAAAGCTTTAATTGCATCTCTATGTAATTCTTCAAAAGCAAGTTTTAGTTGAGAATGAGATACCTTATCTACGAGTTCAGGTTTAAGATGACTTACAGCTTTCTTTTTCTTGTTTTGATGAGCCATGAAACATAGGTTTGCTGATTCTTCTTCATCGCTTGACGAGCTTTCACTAGATGAATCACTTTCCCATGCTATGTAAGCTCTTTTAGATTTGTTATGACCTTTGCTTTGGTTCTTCTCCTTTTCTTTCTTAAGGTATGGACAATCCGGTTTGTAGTGACCGGCTTTCCCACAATTGAAGCAAAGACCTTTGATCTTTCCTTTGTTGTCGTCATCTTGTTTGAACATGTTTGATTGCTTTCTATAGTTGATCAATCCTTTGTCGGAATGTTTTGCTCCATTTTTCTTTAGATATTTGTTGTATCTTCGCACAAACAGTCTCATTTCCTCATCATCGGAGTCTTCGTCATCACTTGTGTCACTATCCTTTGGCTCTCGTTTTGAGGTCTTGGAGCTCGAAGCTTTTAGAGCTATTGACTTCTTCTCTACCTCTTTCTCCATGTTCTTTTCTTTCTTTGTCCTCTTCTCATGCATGTCAAGGCATTTAAGATGCTGTTCATGTTCCTCTAGTTTACCAAAGAGAGTGGTAATGTCTAAAGTGTTGAGATCATTTGCTTCCTTAATTGCTGTAACTTTGGGCTGCCATTCCCTGTTCAAACACCTTAAGATTTTGTTAGTAGCAACTGCATTGGAAACAGGTCTATCAAGAGAATTTAATCGATTTTTCAGGTGAACGAATCTTTTCTGCATGCTTTCGATGGTTTCACCATCTTCCATGTGGAAAAGTTCGAACTCTTGAGTTAACGTATTGATCCTAGCTAGTTTGACATCATCCGTTCCCTCGTGGGCAACTTGCAATGTGTCCCACATAGCTTTAGCTGATCTACAATGGGAAACGCGATAGTATTCATCAACTCCTAGAGCTGAGATTAGAATGTTTCTCGCTTTCCAATCGTATGCATATTTCTTTTCATCTTCAGCATTCCAAGTATCTTCTGGTTTTGGAACAACTGCACCAGCTGCATTTGTCATAGTGATCTGAAATGGACCATTGACAATAGCTGTCCAGATGTTCCTATCAATTGCATTGATATGGACACACATACAATCCTTCCAATAGTCGTAGTTTTCTCCGTTGAAAACTGGAGCTCTATTATGAGCCCCTTTAGGTCCAGAGGCCATCTTTCCAATAAGTGTTTCACGAAGCACGGAATAAACCAGAGCTCTTGATGCCACTTGTTAGACGTTGGCCTAAAGATCTAGAGGGGGGGGGGGTGAATAGATCTCACTAAGTTTTTAAGGATTTTTCTACTGACTCGAGCGAAAACGGTTCTGAATCGACTTGCGTCTATTCTGGACCGCTATTGCAAAGGTCGTATGTGTTTCAAAACCAAAGAGTAAGTGGAATTGATGGTGAAGTAATATGATAGCTAAACAGTACGTTTTACAACTGAAAACCAATTAACTTCTAGATTGACAATTTTGATTTTCAATGCAGTAAGATTGGATTAAGCAAAAACACAAACACTTGGTGATACGTTCAAATTGATAGTGATTCAAGTTGTGGTGAATTGTGATGTTTGTGCAGAACTTTAATTCACAATTTTAACACTCGAATCGTTGATCAATTTTGCACTTATAACCAATTATGAACAGAAAGTAAAAGAGAAAGTAAAAGCGACAAGAACACGATATTTGTTTAGGCAGTTCGTCGATCGTCCTCGCTACGACTACGTCTGCCCCCAATTCCAAATTGAAATTGGGTAATCTTTCATTAATGTTGAAAGTAGTATATACAAAGAAGATAACAAAGCGATAAACGATAAACCAATTATGTCGATCCTTTGAATCTTCTTCCCCCTTAATCTTGAGCCAGATCAAGGTTATCCAAGAGCTTCACTTTGATTCCCTTCTGCAGTGTCTTGATTCCTTGAACTCCCCGTTCCTCAATCGTTACACTCAGCCGAATCCTCAATGAACGCCTCTTGATAAAAACCCCCAAGAACCACCCGTCGTGGAGGACAAAACCCGCAGATTTTATTCACCAACAAACCCCACAAACCTTCACCCACTAGGAATCTTCAATTCCGTTCCATGGACGTTATCGAACTCATCACTAACCCGCAACGCAAGAATGATTATGTGTAATTGTGTTGGAGATGATGAAGAACGAAGATGAGAAGCGTTTGTGTATCTTTCAGTCGTTGGTGTTGCTTGAATAATTACCCTTGCACAATATATATGATTGCATAACAGTTAGAACCAAGAATAACTGATTTTTGAACTTTCTTGATCAGTTAGGTCGACCACTTGTAGTGCTTAGGTCGACCTAACAGAGGTTGCAGAATTTTGCTCCCAGTTAGGTGGACCTGTTGAAGGAGTAGGTCGACCAGAATCCTCTTCTGATGCATTCTGGGGACATTTTCACAGATTAGGTCGACCTAGTTGCCATGTAGGTCGACCTAAATGGTCTGTAGCAGAGGTATATGGATTTTCCTTCATTTTAGGTCGACCTAGGTTGACAGTAGGTCGACCTAACTGCTGATTTTCTGCATTTTTCATGTCCAGCTTGTGTTGGGTCGACTTATATGCATAGTGGATCACCTTGTGCTTTCATGAGTGATCAAATGCTTTGCTTTTCTGATTCCTCCTTGTTGTTTGAATGCTCATTTGAGTTTGCCATAAATCAAAAACATCTTTGAGTGTAATCTTGTATTCACAAGACAGACAGACAAACTGACTATTTTTGGTATTTTATTAGCTCGCTGAGATTCCTTGTGAACCTCATGCCTACATATCCCTAGTGGAAGTCAGAGCTTAATGTAGTTCGGGGAACTAACTAGGGAAATTACTTATTTTTGGTGCCTTGCTTAAAGCTCAAGGTTGAAGTTTGGAATTAAATCTCTGTTTACAGTAAAGAGACATGAAATCATCTTTACAGAGAGGTATTCGTACTATTCTACCACAAACATTTAAAGGAGTGACAGAATAACTGAATTCATTTCATTCAAGAGGGGGACCTTACTTGTGTATGTGCAAGTATACCAGTCAAATGCCTCTTAAATGAAAGAAAGATGCTCATCCAAATTAGGGAAAGTTACCACATGTCTGGGTTTTACTGCCAGCTCATGCCTTTCAAAATCCTAAATGGGAGACTTGATTAAAATTGAAATTGAAATGGAAATGTTTGTTTGTTTGAATGTGGTAGAGTAGTAAAAATATCTCTCTATAGAGATAAGCTATGTCTATCTACTGTATAAAAGATTTGACTTTAGCTGGCTTGTATGAGGCCCAAGCTTGAGGCTTTTTGATTGATTTATTAATTATTATTGACTCTGGGAGATGACTCCACTGGGGATTAATTACAGGGTATTTTTGTGTTCTGTACAAAGCCCAGAATTGAGGCTGACTCTACTTAGGGAGACTCTATTTATGTGCCTTGTACAAAGCCCAAGGTTGTGGCTAACTGCTGAGGATAATTGAATGAATGACTCTATTTTATGTGCCTTGTACAAAGCCCAAGGTTGTGGCTAACTCTAGCTAGGGAAAACATTATTTTCTGCCTTGTACAAAGCCCAAGGTTGTGGCAGACTTTTAAATAAACTGAGTATGGATGACTCTATAGGGAAAAGATCCTAGGTGTTAGGAATCTTTGACACATGAAAGTATGGTTTATCTGCCTTGTACAAAGCCCAAGGTTGTGGCTACTGAATGATGAAGAACTCACTGGGGAGACTCTATTATCTGCCTTGTACAATGCCCAAGGTTGAGGCTGACTCTTGACAGGGGAGTTTTATTGTTTGGGTGCCTTGTATGAAGCCCAAGGTTGAGGCTAACTATTTTTGTTGGTTTTGACTCTACTGAGGAGATTTTATTTATTGAAAGACTGTTTTTCTTTGGAAGCTAACCCTTTCCAGGGATTTTGACTCAGCTGGAGAAATTATTTGGTAAAAGACTGACTTTATCATGCTTTTTGGAGGCTGACCCTTTCCAGGGGTTTTGACTCTTTTGGGGAAATTATCTCCTAAGAGAAATGAATCTTTATTTATTTTGACATTTAATAATTGACTTTGGAGGCTAACCCTTTCCAGGGATTTATATTAAAAATGAAAGAATGTGTGGAAGCTAACCCTTTCCAGGGATTTATATTAAAAATGAAAGAATGTGTGGAAGCTAACCCTTTCCAGGGATTTATATTAAAAATGAAAGAATGTGTGGAAGCTAACCCTTTCCAGGGATTTTGTTAATATGAATGGCAGAAAGATTATCTAATGGAGACTTCTTGTTTAAAGCCCAAGATGAAGGCTGACACATGCTGAGGAGAAAACAAACATAGATCCTAGACTCTGCTAAGGAAGATTGATGAAGATAAGGGTGATAGAGACTGTCCATGTCTCTCATTCCAAAAGGTGTACTCAATGCAAAATTGAGACAAACTTAGCTTGTTTAAAGTCTGGTTTAAATTGGAAGAAACTCACCAGGGTAGGCTAAAAGGTGACTAAAGACCTGTTCCTATGTTTATAAGAAACCTGATGGGTCCTTGTATACAAGCTCAAGAGGAAGCTGGAAATGCTTTTAAGAAGCCTGTGGGTCCTTGTACAAAGCCCAAGAGGAGGCTAATCGAGGGTCCTTGTTATAGCACAAGAGAAAGCTATGTAGTTTTGAACTTATTTTGGCTCTAAGCAAATGGGTAAGAGGTTTCACCGGGAATAATTCCTCTTTGGGTGGATGTGTCCTATTATTTGGATTCTAAGGTTTTTACCAAGATGTTTCACCGGGAATAATTCATCTTGGGGGGTTTGAACTACAGATCTCTAATTAGGAAAGAGCCTTCACCGGGAAGACATTCTCAATCCTAGGTCATATTCCTATAATATATATATATAGTTTAACTGTCCTAAGGTTTATACTCAAACGTAGTTCTAAACTAATATATGCACAATTTATATTTGACAGTAATTTAAATAAAGACTGTAAATTGAAAGCTTGTAAAGCCTAACCTGGATGGAGTGGAGGCCATTGAAGAAGTATGTACAAAGCCTCAACAGTAATTTTTGTTGTTTTGTTGATAACAGTTGAATATATATATGATAAACAGATATTGGTTTTTGAAAACAGAAGAAGTGAAGATGGACAAAGGTCACATAGGATCTGAAGAGTTTCACCGGGAATAATGCCCTTCAAATACCAGAAGAATGTTTTGAAAACAGAAAGAAGATTTTGAAAATACAGTTTTGAAAACAAGCTAAGAAGAGAAGGTTTTTGGGACTTACACTCTATTAGAGGCCCAGTACTTTACAGTACTGGTGTAAAAGCAATTTGAAAAATGATTTGGAATGATGCAAGGTTTTGTTGTTTGAAAACCCTAATCATTTGATTTATTCGGAGATTGAAAACAGTTTTGAAAATTGACAAAAGTCAACTTAATTAAGGTAAAAATAAAGACTTTTAACTAATTAAGACCTAAACAATTAGGGTTTTATCATAAAATTATTTACAAAGTGACTAGGTTAAAATAAAGTGACAATATATATTTAAAGTATTTAAGAAAACACTTAAAAACATACTATTTTAAACCTAATTAAAATTCATGAAATAAATAATATTTTTATGATTTTTTTGACTATTCACAAAATAGATATATTAAATAATAGGTGTATGAAAAATGAAGTGAAAATGATTTAATTTGATAGGTGAATTAATTGTGTGAAGTTGTGAAGAAAATAGGTGTGACAAGTGATAAAAAATTAGGAATGTCTCCACCAAGGCTTGAACTCACGCCCTTTAGGTCACATACCCAAAACCAAACCACTGGGCCAGCGCGCGCATGGTGATAGTGATACACATCCAACACATTATATTTTCAGATAAACGTGTAAATCATGAAAAAAATAAAAGGAATAAAAAGTCTGGGGCGAGGGGGATTCGAACCCCAGACTTGAGGCATGAGGAGACTAAGAGTGCATGTGAGGCCACTAGGGCAAACGATGTATTCGTTTAAAACACGCTTTCAGTTAAATATATTTTAAACCCTCCCCTGAGAATCCAAAAATGGCGCCACCCACCATCTTCATCTTCAACCTCAAGCTCTTCAAATTTGAACTTCTGAACTTACTCGTTTCTCAACCAAACGTGATGATGTAAAGATGAATTTCACTCCAAATTTCCTCACGAGTCTAAATATGTAACTAATATCTATTTATATTAACTATATCTAACTAATTTACCAGAAATCGTGAAGAACCCTAAATTTTAAAAATCAAATTAAATGACTATACTGAAAGATAAATAAATGATGATAGAGGGTTTTCAATCCTCTGATGATGCTGAACAAGATAGAATCGAGCTTTATCACAAAGAGTGCTTAAATTAAAGAGGTGAGGTTCAGAAACTTACCTCTGAAAATGGAGGTTGTGAGGATGATAGAGAGCACCTGGGCTTGAATGAATGATCTCAATAGCTTCCCTGAGACTCAATGATGCTAACTGAATGCTTATTGGAGCTTGGATCCTCCTGAATTGCTCTATGGACCTCCCTCGATTTCAGCTTCAAGTGAACATGGAGGTTGTTTAATTTGGAGTTACAGATGAGCTGCAGCCATCTGGTTAGCTTCACTATGACCTGAGGAGTGTGCCTGGATGATTGGCTTGGCTTGAAACCTCCTGAATTGTTCTGTGGTCCTCCAACTGCAAGTGCTCCAAATGAGAGGTGGAGATGATGATTCTCCACGCCCAGCAGTGTTCCAGAGGTTTGGATCACCTCCAAATGCCTCCCTCAATGTGTTTGAATACTTATTTTCAAAGAGAGAGCTTTGGTTTGAAGAATCCGAGTCTTCTTGCCAAAGGACCTTTGAAAAAACTAAGTATGAAGAAAGAAAAGAGAAAGCAAGAATTCTGTTGCTTTGGTGTGTTTTCTGAATGAGAAAGAGCCCTCTATTTATAGACAATTGGTTCAGAGTAATTGTGTGTAGTGAGCTTGCTTAGTGAAAGAAGTTTGGTTTCTTAAGCATGAAGGAAGTTTGCAAATATCTCTTATGCAATGATGAGAATTTTGATTCCATTTGATCAATCCCCTAGCCCTCGATTTTGCTTGATCTTAGGGGACAATTCTGAGCCAGAAATGAGCTCTAATTGGTTGGTGAGAAGATTCCTTGGGTGATTCATCAATTTGCCATAAATTCACAAATGTAATCATTACATAATCACATGTTCTTGTTTTTAGAATCTTCTTCAATCCTTATGGCATGGTGAAAATGAATGCATGGCATTGTTTCAGATATGTTATGGGTCGTGTAGCATCCATAATTGAGGTCATGTGCACAAAATTTCAAAGTTCAAAAATGATGCATGACCTATAATTTTACTTCATGAGGCCAACTTTGAACAAGCATAACTCTTAGCTCAAATTGAATTTGGAGAAGGTTGAACACAATTTGGAAAGCCCTAAACATCTACTTCAAATCATTAGTTTATGTCTTCTTCAGAATCATTTGGGAAATTTGTGAAAAATGAGCCCAAAGTTGGATGAAAACTAGGTTAAAACACTTAGAAAATTTTCTAAGTGTTTATGACCTAAAACTTCAAAATTTTCAAAACCCTTAAATGGTTGATCTTTTGAAAAAAGTTCTTATGTGAGATGTTGTTTTATTTTGCAAGATCTACAACTTTCATGTTGGAAGTTTTTTGAGTTGTGTAGGTGAAATTTTGAGTTCTCACCATGCCTTAAAAAACCCTAATTCCCGACTTTTTGCTCCTTGATGAATTTCTTTGAATTTCTTTGGTCAAATGACTTTACCATCCATATATTGATGATATTGATCCTTGAAAGTCATTTTTTGACCAAAGATCTCAAAAGTCAATGGTGATCCTATACAGTTGACTTTTTCCAGATAAGGTGAGATTTTGGACTTTTGTGTAGAATCAAGATCTTTTCCTCAAATGAATGATGTAAATGGATTATATTGAGGTAGTAGAGATTCTTGAATCATGTCTTGAGTTTTGGATTCATGCCCTGATTAAAAGTCAACTATCTTGGTGAATTAGGTCAAAAACCCTAATTGTCGACCAGATGAAAATAATGACTGTAGACTTTGAAATGAGGTGTGATGTCCAGTGGATCTTGTCATATGAGTTATTTGAAGATGATTGATGTCTTTGAATGATTCCCTAGGGCTTTTTATGGTTTCCCAAAGGTGATCCCTGATTTTAGTCCTTGATAAGGCTCAAAACCCTAGTTTGTGGATCTGAGTAATTCTGTACTTATATGACTGGGTGTCTAATCAATCATAGGTGAAATAATGAAGCTCTTGAGTCTTATGATTGTATTAGAGACTAATCCTCCTATTGATTGATCCTTTGCCTGAGTTTTCCTGTCTTTGAACACCCTCGATTGAATGTCAGACTGTTCTAGGTACTTACTCTGACTTGATGAAAATCCTGAAGATATGTCATCTCAGGGGGGGTCAAAAATTAGGGTATGACAGATGCCCCTATTTAAGTTTCTTTTATCCGGAGGGAGAGAGATTGATATCTCGATCTCTCCTGCGTAAAAGAGACTTAAATATCGAGGAATGCCCGGATTTTGGGCGCTCCTGAGATGTTGTAATTGATAAAACTTTGCATGACTTGATCCCGTTGTCGCACTTGGCGGGGGATGAGGAGACAAACTCCTGCAGAAATACTTGATGTGGATTCTGGCGAATGGATGGCAGTGTAGGATGCGCAATCCATCTTCTTTAACTAAGTGTTGATACTTAGAAAAAGGTAAACAACCTCCCCCTTGTTCCGGATGTCCATATCTCGAAACTGGTCTTAGTTGTGTTTGGACAATATCTCAGATAAAGAGAAAATTTCCAAAAGGTCTGTTTCCTCATCAAACTTCTCATCAGCACTTGGAGATGAGATACCATTTGACGGTAAATAAAGAAACTTCAAAGGTTTGTTTCCTCATCAAACTTCTCATCAGCACTTGGAGATGAGATACCATTTGACGGTAATAAAGAAACTTCAAGGTTTGTTTCCTCATCAAACTTCTCATCAGCACTTGGAGATGAGATACCATTTGACGGTAATAAAGAAACTTCACCATCTTCCCTTTTGACTTGGCATCTTTGAAAGATCGTCATATGGGCCCGCGCTCTTTTGAGGGGCTAATGACTTTGTTTGAAGGCGGACGAACTGTCTTCGGGGTGAAAACTGCCATTCGTCGACTGGTGCCTGGGGAATCAACAAACTGTTTTCCTAAGAGGAAAACTACCATTCATCGACTCTGTGGGGAACTAAGCATCCCAGAAACAGACAAACCGTTTGAAGAAACTGCCGTTTGTCGATCTCTTGAGTATGTAACAAACAAACTGTCTCTCCTTGGGGAACGACTACCATTTGTTGACTCCGCTGGGGATCATGAACTATCTTCTGGACGAAGACTACCATTCACTGATTCTGCTGGGGGGAATCATTTGTCAATCTTGCTGGGAGATTCTGAATTGCTTTCAAAAAGGGGCATTTCCGGATCTTGCTGGGAAAATACCAAATTTGTAGGGAATTCCAAAATGCGAAGCAGACTGTCTTATCTGAAGAAGACTGTCGAATGTCGCTCTGCAGGAGAATCTCGGCTGAGGAATTCCAAAAGTGAACAAACTATCTCTTTGAGGGAGACAACCATTTGTTGACTTGCTTGGGGAGATCCTTGTGTATGAACTGTTGTCTCGAAGGAAAAAGTTTCTCCGGAACTTGCAGGGGAAACTCGAGTTCATGCCTCAATGACTTAGGCATTCACAGGATCAAAGCCTGATGCGACTATGCAATTATGATGTAATGTATGCATGAATATTATGACAATGATAGAATGTAAAGTGAATGTGAATAGAATTGTCGCAGATGTAAAATCCTATGATACGACTTGAATTCTTGTTGATCAGAAGATGTCCTCTTCTTGTAGTTCGAACTCTCTTGGGAATATCTGGTTATCAGTTGTCCGCTGTCCGAAGTAAGTAATATGAATTGAAGTGACGATCCGTCATCGGGAGATGTTCGCAAAGCGACCTCATGGGGAAATCTTGGTTCCCGGAGTCTCAACCGTTCTCAGAGCAACTATTTGCGTTCTTCCTATTGTTTGTAAACCTTAGAAAGAAATTTCACCTTTATTTTTGCAAGTAAATTCATTTTTATTTTATGAAAACATTTGTTTCAAGAAAAATGACTGTTTAAACTTAAAATGCATTTCAAGAAACTGAATAAGACTAGATTGCAAAGGAAAAGCACAAGGCTCAAATTATTATATATGGAATGGTAATCAGCCAAATGCTTGATTCCATGGAGTATTTACAAAGTTGGAAATTGGTAATTTTCGGGAAAAGGGCTACGATGAAACGTGACGACCGCTATCTCTCCCTTCCACTTCGAGTTGCGCTGTATTCGTGCTTCGTAGAAGATGACCTACTGCTGATGAATACTCCTCTATGGATTTTAAATGATTAAGTGTGTCCTGAACACAGTTACTTGCCATATATCCCTAACTTTTGCGTAAACTACCCCTTTCGGGTTTTAAGTCTACCGGGATTGATTAATATATATTTTTTTATGTCTCTAATTTTTGCCTGAATCGCCCTTTCGGGTTTTCGATTCACCGAGACGCTCTTTTTTGCCTAAGTCGCTCTTTGCGAGTTTTCAACTTAGCGAGCTGTTCTTTTAATTATTTAGGCGAAGTATTTCTTAACTGTGTCGACGTTCACAAGACGGGTGAATTCTTCTCCATCCATAGTCGTGAGTATTAAGGCTCCTCCTGAGAAAGCTCTCTTGACCACGTAGGGGCCGTCATAATTGGGAGTCCATTTCCCTCTCGAATCTGTGAGAAAAGATTGAATCTTTTTGAGTACAAGGTCGCCTTCTTTGATTGTGCGAGGTCGAACCTTTTTGTCGAAAGCTTTCTTCATTCTTTGTTGATATAGTTGTCCGTGGCATAAAGCTGTCATGCGCTTTTCTTCGATTAAGTTCAATTCATCGAATCTGTTTTGACACCACTCGGCTTCTGTTAATTTTGCTTCCATCAAGACTCTCATTGATGGAATCTCAACCTCTATTGGTAGGACTGCCTCCATGCCATATACAAGGGAGAAAGGAGTTGCTCCAGTCGAAGTACGTACTGATGTACGGTAACCATGAAGAGCATACGGGAGCATTTCATGCCAATCTTTGTAAGTGATGACCATCTTCTGAATGATTTTCTTGATGTTTTTGTTAGCTGCTTCTACAGCTCCATTCATCTTCGGTCTGTAAGGAGATGAGTTGTGATGTTCGATCTTGAATTCTTCACAAAGCTCCTTCATCATTTTGTTATTCAAATTTGACCCATTGTCAGTGATTATCTTGCTAGGAATGCCGTAGCGACAGATGATGTGATTCTTGATAAACCTGACGACAACTTGTCTTGTAACGTTTGCATATGAAGCTGCTTCAACCCATTTGGTGAAATAGTCTATAGCTACCAAGATGAAGCGATGTCCGTTGGACGCTTTTGGTTCGATCATTCCAATCATGTCGATTCCCCACATGGAGAAAGGCCAAGGGGAAGAGAGTATGTTGAGAAGAGATGGTGGCACATGAATTCTATCGGCGTAGATCTGACATTTGTGACACCTCTTTGCGTACTGGTAGCAATCTGACTCCATCGTCAGCCAATAATATCCTGCTCTCAGTATTTTCCTTGTCATGGTATGTCCATTGGTGTGAGTACCAAAGGAACCTTCATGTATTTCTCTTATGAATATTTCTGCTTCTTTTCTGTCAACGCATCTGAGCAGAACCATGTCGAAGTTTCTCTTGTACAGAACATCTTCATTCAGGAAGAATCTACAAGCTAACTTTCTCAGAGTCTTTCTATCTTTCTTTGATGCCCCAAGAGGGTACTCTTGCTTTTGAAGAAAGTTCTTGATGTCGTGATACCACGGTTTGTCGTCGATGATTGCTTCTACTGTGAAAACATGAGCGGGCCTATCCAGGCGCATAACATCGATCCGAGGAATGTCATTCCAATGATTTATCCTAATCATGGAAGAGAGTGTGGCTAATGCATCAGCCAAATTGTTTTCTTCACGAGGAATGTGATGAAAATCTACCCTGTCGAAGAATGGTAATAATCTTCTCGCGTAGTCTTTGTAAGGAATTAGCCCTGGTTGGCGTGTTTCCCATTCTCCTTTGATTTGATTGATGACCAAAGCAGAATCTCCATATACATCCAAGTGTTTGATTCTTAGATCCATGGCTTCTTCGAGACCCATGATGCAAGCTTCATATTCGGCCTCATTGTTTGTGCATTTGAAAGTTAATCTGGAAGTAAATGGAATATGGGTACCCTGAGGTGTAACAATGATTGCCCCAATTCCTCGTCCATAAGCATTGACAGCTCCGTCAAAGATTAAGCCCCACTGGGATCCTATCTCAGGTCCTTCGTCTGGTAGTGGCTCGTCGTAATCTTTCATCTTGAGGTACATGACGTCCTCGTCCGGAAAGTCGAAACTGGTTGATTCATGACCATTGAGTGGGTGGTGAGCCAGGTGCTCAGCTAGAATGCTTCCTTTCACGGCTTTCTGTGCGTGATACTCAATGTCATATTCTGATAACAACATCTGGCAACGGGCAATTCTCCCGGTTAAAGCAGGCTTCTCAAAGATGTACTTGATTGGATCCATATGAGAGATCAAACAAGTAGTATGTCGAATCATGTACTGGCGGAGACGCTTGGCAGCCCAGGCCAAAGCACAACACGTCTTCTCGAGCATGGAGTAGCGGGATTCACAGTCAGTGAATTTCTTGCTCAGGTAGTAGATGGCATGCTCTTTTCTCTTTGTCTCGTCTTGCTGTCCAAGGACACAACCCATGGAATCTTCTAAGACGGTTAAGTACATTATCAAAGGTCTTCCTTCCACTGGAGGAGACAAGATGGGTGGTTCGAGCAGATATTCCTTAATGCTGTCGAACGCTTTCTGACAATCGTCTGTCCAGACGCAACTCTGATTTTTCCGTAGAAGTTTGAAAATAGGAGCGCAAGTTGCAGTCATGAGATATATGAATCTCGAGATGTAATTCAGACGTCCAAGAAATCCTCTAACTTGTTTCTCGGTTCTGGGCGAAGGCATTTCTTGAATTGCCTTGACTTTGTCTGGATCTACTTCAATTCCTCGTTTGCTGACAATGAAACCAAGGAGTTTTCCTGAATAGACACCAAAGGTGCACTTGTTGGGGTTCAGGCGAAGCTGAAACTTCCGTAAGCGTTGAAATAACTTTGTCAGATTCTGTATGTGATCTTCTTCACTTTCTGATTTGGCAATCATGTCGTCCACATAGACTTCCACTTCTTTATGCATCATATCGTGGAAAAGTGTAGTCATGGCCCTTTGATAAGTTGCCCCTGCGTTCTTTAGTCCAAAAGGCATAACACGGTAGCAGAACGTGCCCCAGGGGGTGATGAAAGCTGTTTTTTCCATGTCTTCAGGTGCCATTTTGATTTGGTTATATCCTGAAAATCCGTCCATGAACGAGAAAACTTTTGATTTTGCTGTACTGTCTACCAACATATCAATATGTGGTAAAGGAAAATCATCCTTAGGGCTAGCTTTGTTCAAATCTCTGTAGTCGACGCACATGCGGACTTTTCCGTCTTTCTTAGGAACGGAAACAATGTTAGCTAACCACTGAGGGTATTCTGAAGTGACGAGGAAACCTGCGTTGATCTGCTTTTGAACTTCCTCTTTGATTTTCATGGCCATCTCCGGATGAGTTCTTCTTAATTTTTGCTTGACCGGAGGGCATTCTGCTTTTAATGGCAAGTGATGCTCCACTATACTGGTATCCAACCCTGGCATATCTTGATAAGACCAAGCGAAGACATCTGAGAATTCTTTGAGCAGCTGTATCAAACTCTCTCTGATCTCTGAACTGAGCGAAGCTCCAATCTTAACCTCTTTTTTGTTTCCATCGGAACCAAGGTTAATGATTTCTAGAGGCTCATTGTATGGCTGAATGGCCTCTTCCTTTTGTTGAAGTAATCGTGAAATTTCCTTTGATATTTCTTCGTCTTCTTCTTCCTCTGCCTCGAATACAGGAAACTCAAAGCTTGGAGAAGTCATACGGTTGCACGTCTCAACGGGGTATTTTATGATTAATCTGCATATGTGTGATAAGTTTTATTTAGACAACGAGGGAAGACTCGGTGTATGCAGTTAATGGAATATTTGATGTTTTTTAAAGGTGTTTTTTAGGATTACCAATTTCCGAAAAAAGAAAAGGGAAAATTAAACGAAGGAACAGAATGACATTTTTATTTATGGACAGTCATTTTTTGAAACAAAGACCCTATAAAACAAAACTCTATTGCTTTGGGCGAAGCAAAGAGGGACATTTTCCTAAGAAATAGTAAAATGCAAAGCCCTATGAAACATCTCTTCACCCTGGGCTATGGTGAGAGGACAAAATAACGGTGAAAGTTCCTACTTAGGAGTGCGAACAACAGTTGAAACTTCAACAGCTGTCAAGTAGTGGCGAACCCCATTGTGCACTAAGTAATCTGGAACCTTAGGCTTAAGCTGGCCTGTGGTAGGTCTTGATTTACCAACCACTGTCTTTGCAACACTCAGACGATCTTCTTCTACTTCAGCAGACTGAGCGGTGTGAGCATACCCATTTCCAAGTGGAGTATGTCGTTTTTTCTTTTGAGGAAACTTCCAATCTTCTGAATGGAGAGACTCGTTGTCGGAGACACTTTTGAGATCGTCCTCTTCTGTATTTTGGTCTTGCTCTTCTCCCAAGATGGCATTGACTAGATATGTGAACTCTATATCCGTAGCCTCGGAGGGTGACTTGGGGATATAATCCTCAATGATGACTTCACCAGATGCTGATGATGAATAGCAAGGGTTATACATCTCTTTTGGCTGAGAGAGGTACTCATAATCAATGTTCCATCCAGTTGGAACAATGTCTTCAAGAGAGATTCTTGAACTTTCAGGAGCGGAGTATTTCACCATGTAGTCGAATTTTCCGCTTGGTTCTCCTAATGTATCCCAAGTCTCTTCGGGGATAGGAGGAACTTCTTCTGATGAACCATGACTTCTGGTGGTGAAGCTGTTAGTAACTTCATCACTGCTTGGTTGAGTCTTACTTTCAGATCCTCTAGTTGGATAATAGCAAGGTGATTCAGACTCTGGTAGGGAGATGTATCCTGCTCTGTTAAGATAGGATAACCATTCCTCTTCATCGGTGTTTCCCGTACCGATGGTATTGACTGTTTGTTGAACAGGTTGAAGAAAACCTCCACTGCAGAAAGTCTCTTGAATTGGGAGAACTACCTCAATCCCTGGGATAGCTTTTGATGATGTTGGAAAGAATCCAATTCCTGTTCTGTTCTTGTTGTTGGTAGGAATATTAATGTGCCCCCAACCACTGGTAGTGCCATCCTTTACAACTTGGATTGCATCTTTGTATGAAGAGATAGACGCTGCTTTCTCCTTTCCTTTGTCCAAGGAAAGTGCTTGGAATTTAGTTCCAACAACTTCTTTTGGTTCTATGTCGGAGAATGATGACAGGTTGCTGACGATCAGAGCTCGTTCTCCACATACGGTTACCAATTTGTCATTTCTTATGAACTTCAGTTTCTGATGAAGTGTTGAAGTAATTGCCCCAGCCTCATGAATCCATGGGTGACCTAGCAAACAACTGTATTGTGCTGGAATGTCCATAATCTGGAAAGTGATTTTGAACGTCTGAGGTCCAATAGTTATGGGAAGATCTACTTCTCCGAAAACTGACTTTCTTGATCCATCAAATGCTTTGACGATGACATGACTTTTTCTTAGAGGGTAATCTTCGAAAGATAATCTTGATAATGTTGATTTAGGCATGACGTTGAGAGAGGATCCATTGTCTATTAGGACTCCTGTGAGTGTATTACCCATGCAGCCAACTGAGATGTGAAGTGGAAGATTGTGGTCCACTCCTTCTTCAGGAAGATCTTCGTCACATAAACTTAGGTTAGTTCCGGCGGAGATGTTGGCAATGATGTTGTTGAATTGGCTTATTGTAACACTTGGTTCTACGAAAGCTTGTTCCAAAACTTTCTGTAGAGCTTCCCTATGAGCTTCAGAACTCAATAGCAGGGAAAGAACAGAAATCCTAGACGGAGTATGTAGTAATTGATCTACAATGTTGTATTCACTCCTCTGGATTAACTTCAAGATCTCATCATTTTCTTTCGCTTGAACAGCATTGGTCGGATGATTGTCTTTCCTATGTGGTACTTCCTCCGAAGGTTTCTCCACATTTTCCGTTGTTCTGTTGAAGACTCGTCCACTTCTGGTGACTCGACTAACATCAGCAATGTTGACAACAGACGGTAATGGTATTTCCTTACCATTTTCAATGAATGTAGCGTTGTACTTGTATGGTATAGCCTTGCTGGACTCATACGGTACAGGACCTGGTAAGTAGATGACTAACGGAGCAATTGCTGTCTTCCTGCTATCATACTTGACTTGCATAGGTTCAACTTGATTAATTTGGGAAGATACGGTAAAGACTTCATCATCTTCTCTGTTGGCAAGAACAATAATGGTATTGTCATCCATCAGCTTTTGAATGTCGTTGCGAACACGCAAACATCCTCGTGAATTTCTTCGACAGATTTCGCATCTACTGTAAGCGTGGAAATCTGTTCCAAAGTAGGCAAGTCCATTTAAAGTTTTGTGGAACGTGACTACCGATCCTTCAAGGTCTTCAACTTTGTAGATTTTGTATTCTCCTGGACATCCTTGAACCATGTTGATGTCATGTTCAGTTCTGACTCGGATATGTTGAATCCATCCTAAGTCCATTTGTTCTTGTAATGCAGCTTGAACTACGGCACATCCTTGATTATTCTTCGGATAAATTTCACATGTGAAGTAGTTGTGAGGTGGTACATGACCGTACCCAGCTTGTCTAGCGTGCATCCTGACAAGATTTTCCCCTATCTGACGAATGTCGTAGATTTGAATGACATTGGGGTGCTGGTCTATCAGATTTACTGAAGCTTCTTTATGCTGTGGAAAAGGATTTGCTTGGACGTTTGGATTAGTATCTTTGAAGGATAGCATTCCGCTCTTCACTAATCGTTGGACGTCAATCTTGAAAGGGAAACAGTTCTCAATATTGTGACCTGGTGCCCCCTGATGATAGGGACAAGATTGGTCAGCCTTATACCATGGTGAGGAACTGTTTGTAGGATTTGGAGGACTCCTTGTCTGAATGAGTCCTTTTGCCAGTAATGTTGGAAACAATTCCGCATACGGCATTGGTACGGGGTCAAAGGCAGGATACCTTAGAGCCCGATTGTTATAATTTGGAGGTCGAACCTGCTGCTGAGGTTGCTGCGACCTTTGTTGAATTTGTTGTTGCGAGACCTGAGGTTGATAAGCTGGCGCTGAGTTAACAACCGGAGTTATTGTTGCAACTTGAGGTTGGAATTTCTTCTTGATTTTGTGCAAGACATTGCTGACATCTTGATCCTTTTTCTTCTGGAAAGAACTTCCATACTTCCTTGGACCAACAGAAGATTCTGGTTCTTTGCTCAAGCGTCCTTCTCGAACTGCTTCTTCTAAACGTACACCCATGTTTACCATCTCGGTAAAGTCATTTGGTGCACTTGCAACCATTCGTCCGTAGTAAAATGGACTTAAAGTTTTGAGATAGATTTTTGTCATTTCTTTCTCTTCAAGTGGTGGACAAATTTGAGCAGCAACTTCACGCCATCTCTGAGCGTATTCCTTGAAGCTTTCTCTATCCTTTTGAGTCATGGCTCGGAGTTGATCTCTGTCGGGAGCCATATCCAGATTGTACTTATACTGTTTGACGAAGGCCTCTCCGAGGTCTCGAAAAGTACGAATCTCTGAACTGTCCAAGTTCATGTACCATTTGAGTGCAGCACCAGTCAGGCTGTCTTGAAAATAATGAATGAGCAATTGTTGATTATCAGTCTGAGTTGACATTCTTCGAGCGTACATCACAAGATGACTTTGTGGGCATGAATTCCCTTTGTACTTCTCGAAATCTGGTACTTTGAATTTGTGAGGAATCTTAACATTTGGAACCAGACAGAGGTCTGCAGCATTCTTTCCAAATAGATCTTGTCCTCGGAGAGTCTTGAGTTCCTTCTGCATTTGCAGAAACTGTTCTTGGAACTCGTCCAATCTTTCATACACGCTAGCATCCTCACTTGGAGCGTGATGATATACTTGTCCGCCCTGCGGGGGAAAAGTATGCATAATGGGCTGTGGAGAAGCCATGACAGCAGATCTTGGAATCTCAGCATTCTGTTGTGCGAAACCCATTGCCGTTGCTCTTGGAACTTCAATTTCCAGAGGTTTGTAACCCTCCGGTGGACGCATATCCATGGTGACTTTTGGAGCTTCAGAAGCTGGAGGTATGTACCCTTCTGGAGTAAAGTTATACGGCATGCCCCAAGGTCGATCAGGAGGCATGGTATACTGAGGAATAGGAGTAGAAACAATCTCGGAAACCACAGTCCTTTGTGGTTCTTCTGGCGTTGGTCGATTCTGCGCAACTACCAGGGCTTCCACCATACTATTGAGTCTTTCAACAGTACCTTTGAGAGTATTAATCTCTTCCCTGAGTTCTTCATTCTCTTGCTCAAAGTCTTCCATTCTTTTCTTGCGACTTGAACGAGTGTTGTATGGATGAGACAGCTTGAAAGTCTTGGTTCACCTCCTTCTCCTCCTCTCTTTCTGGAGAAAGGAAAGTAACTCTTAGATCTGCGACAATTCTCGTGTCAGTGCGTACGACTAAAGCGATGCATGATATGCAATTAAGTTATTATTTTTCAAGGAAACACCATAATTACGTTATGAAACATCAAACTTTATTAATTAAGCGAAAACGCCGTTTTTACACACTTTGAAAATGGAAATACAGAGAAACTGAGAGAAAGGACTCTAAAACTTTGACGAAGAGCCGACTTCACGTTCTAACATCTTCTTCTGTTTCTTGAGCTGAGCGTTCTCTGACGTGAGCTGATCGATGATCCAGGAAGCAGGAGGGATATGATGAGAAAGTGATGATTGTGTCACTTGTCGATCGAGCACTTCAAGTAACTCATCCTTCCTTCTTAGGATGTTATGAATCTCAACGTTTTCCATGTTGACAATTCGATACTTGTTCCTCCAAGCATTCCTTTCTTGGCATACCTTGTTTAATGCCGCTTGTAATTTTTCAACATCGGTGGAGAAAAGGTAAATTGGTTCCCTTAGGGGAATAGGTTCTTGATGTTGATATGGCATCCTGAGCTTGAATGCTCTGACGCGTACCCATTGAAGGTAAGGATCCAGGGAGATGCAAAGATGTTTTCCTAACAATCTTCTCCCTTTGCTGTGAACAAGACGCCAGGCTTGGACAATTTCCTTCTTCAGCATGTTGCCATGATCGTCGATGTTCTTGAAGAACAGACCCTCCAATTGGATGTTACTTGGTATATTTTTCATGGGATATCCGTATTGACGACGGGCTAAAGCTGGATTGTAACTAATTCCTCCCTTAGTTCCAATAAGGGGTACGTTGGGAAAACTTCCGCAACTGAAGATGATCTTGGTTTCGTCGTTGTCAGGACTACACCACTCAATGTCCGTATGAGTGAGAGACATGATTTTCTGTGACCAGTAAAGGCCATCCCTCATGTTCCAGAAAGTGCTAGACTTCGGCAGGTGCGAAACGAACCATTCGTATAACAACGGTACGCAGCATGTGATTAATCCTCCTCGCTGCAGGTTTCTTGAATGCACAGAGTGATAAGCATCCGCAAGCAAGGTTGGAACTGGATTTCCAATCAAGAAGATCTTAATTGCGTTGATGTCGACGAAATCGTTAATGTTAGGGAACAAAAACAATCCGTAGATAAGCAAAGCCAAGATTTCCTCAAAAGCATTCATATCTTGGATGCTGACGAAGTACCGAGCTTGATCAAACAGGAATTTGGAGGGCAATCCTTGAATTCCTCCTCTACTCACCATATGAGTTCTGATGTCGACTACGTTCAAAGGAGTAGTTGCAGCAATGATAACGTCATCAGGATTCTTTTCCAAACCGGAGTACGGATCTTGCGCGTACACGGGTATTCCAATCAGACGAGAGTACTCCTTGTTGCACCCCAAAATTTGCCCATCTGATTTTTTTCTAATCGGCTTAAGTGATGCCTCCATTTGCATATTCTCCATCAGGTCATTGCATCATCATACATTCATTTATTTAATAACTTGGCATTGGGATCAAGGATCTTAGTAATAAGGGCTTCTTTATGATTTTGAGACTCTCCTCTTCATTTAAGGTTATCAAGCTACAATAAGCATTTTCATCAAGATCTCTAAGAAAAAGACATTAAGTGCGTATCTCGTGGAAGGATAAAGTTCTCGGATCATCACTCAGGTGGGCTTGGAGTTCATTTGGAGGATGGACTTTAGGTTTTCATTATTTCTATACTTCAAGTTTGATTCATCTCCAAAGATTCTTCAAAGTATTGCTATGGAATCGATAATTATTCTTTCAATCATATGTTGCTTATCAAGCAAGTTAACCTGATTTGAAAAATTGAGATCCTGCTGATTTAAAGTTGAATTTGGGGCATTGATTCAAATTTCTTTATCAAAGCTACTTGATTCACGGTTGTCCAATCAAATTCGTGAATCTAATTATCTATGGACGTGAGCTTGACCGCGGCATTAAAACCCGACTCTTGTTAATAAAAAAATGCAATTTATATGGATCTACCTACAATTCGAGTTACAAGCCACAAAGCCAATATCTCATTTCCAAGAAAGTCATGATCTATACAAGAACTATTACATTCAAGCTATTACAAATTCAAGACCAATTTCAAAGGGGCACAAGATTCATTCAAACTGATGGTGTTACATTTTAAAGTCAAACTACACAAATCCTATTATCAAGTGTAATCATATTTTCAAGACCTGACTGAGTTACATCACATGGTGCATCAATACAGTTTCAACTTTCATTACATAATCAACTGCATTATGCTCCATACACTGTCTAGTGCATTTCATTCACAATATCAAACACGAGTTACATACCATATAATACACACTCAAACTTGCAGCAGCCAACAATTTTCCTAATTATTAACAGGGTGCAGCTGACCATAGTGATAGCAAAACCAAAACAGTTCCTACACCATTGTCCTAAATCTATTCCCTGTATTAATCTTCAATTGCTCTTCATCTTTGACCCCCACCACTTGTATCATGTAGCCATTTCGAACACCCGCATTCTATCATTCAACGCTCCGCACCTGTTCAAACCTGTCAGAATAAAACAATGGCAGATTTATATTAATCCAAGTGAATAATCTATGTCATGTACTGCCTGCATATACAACAACAAGTTCAGATCAAATCAACCACAAACGCAAAAGTCAGGTTCATCCCTAACTACCAACAGCCAACATCCATATTCAGATTTTAAAACAAATTGATCCTCAAAATTCAGCAAGTAACACACTTCAAATCATGCCATTGATTCAATTCTATGCAACCTTTAAACCATAACCAACCCAGTTAAACATCCTACCAATTGACTCTTTCGGTTTTAAGCCATTTGCTAACTCAGTTTCAGTTTGAACAGAATTCCCTAACTAACTTTAACAGAACTTAATTCCCATTCGTAACTAACATTTTCTTTAATTTCTAACCAACTTTGTAACCATTTAACAGTTTGGTAAACTGACTTTTTCAAGCAAAGGCTAACATATTTCATCCCTATAACTATCCAACAGAAACTTCCTAACTATTAACCACCTTATAACAGAAAAACGATTCCAACCAATCTCTAACTAACTTTCAACAACCTAACTAACCTCTCAACATCACTAACAGAATAACAGAACTGACCTCAAAACAGTTACAAAGGGATTCAAGAGAAAAACAAAGAGAGAAGGAGAAGGGATACGAACCTTATATATATCATCTTCATCACTCTGTTTCGGGTCTCTCCTCCATTTTTCCTTCATCTCCATTTCTCATCTTCTCCACCATTTTTCATAATTCATCACACTTCATCTCTCTGCTCTCGATTCATCATACCACAACTCCACCATCTTCATCCACATTCACACTCTTCACCAGTTCTCCACTTCACGACCACCATTCACCATCCCCAATTCACTTCATCACTCTCGGCAATCTTCACTTCTCCACCATCTTTCTTTTCGTCATCTTCAATTCGTCCTTAACCATCATCAATCAACAAGAATCTGAAAACAAGAAACAGAAACAATTCTTCAATCTCCAATCATCTTCACGCAGCCTCAATCATCATCTGAGAATCCTCATCACCTTTGAATCAATTATGCATCCACATCAATTATCCTCATTTCATTCTCTGCAAATAAAGATGTTCATCAAACATCATCGCGACACCGATTCAGAAGTGCAAAACGAAAATCAAGAAAGAAGAGGAACGAAGGAACTGAGAGTACCGAGCTGAAGAATTTCTCGAATCCTTTTTCTTCGTCTTCGTCAAGAGTGAGGGAGTGAGACGAGTTTAGTCTGGAATCGAAATCGAGCGAAAGGGGTGAGATACGAGAGATGAGATACGAACAAGGGAGGTTGAGGTAAAGAGTCTTGACGGCGGCGGAAGTTTGATCGAAGAAGCGGAGACTCACCGCGCCGTTGTTCGCATGATTGAGGAGAGGGAAAGGGGAACGTGAAAGCTGAAAGGTCACACGAACTAAACCCTAATCCTCTTTTGAGTATTTCATGTAAATCTTATTGTTGTTAATTGTTTTTAATGTAATTAATTAGATTAATTGATAAATTGATTAGCATAATTTCTGGTTTAATTGAGATTAGAGATTAGAGATTAACAAAATCTGATTAGGAAATTGATAATCTGGACTAAGGATGGATCAGACAATATTCCTATGGGCCTGTTACGAAATACTCATCTCACCCCTTTAAGCCCAATGTCACACTCAGTTTTCAGACTGTAAGGAAAATCCGTAACAAAAACTCTGTTGGGCTATCCTGGTTGGGCCCTGCGCCCAGTTACTCTTAACAATCCCATTTTCACTGTTCACCCCCCTGTTTATATCTTTATTTAGGTTTGATTAGTTTTTTTTACCAATTCCTTTTAGGCGATAAAATACTATTTTCTCCTACTAATTTTAGACTTCAATACATAATTTTTTGACATATAAAAAATAATCAACAAAAATATTAGTTTAGGCTTGTATTTTTAATTCGCTTGCTTGATTAAAATCATGTACTTTGTCATAAAAAACCATAAAAAAATAAATAGTCCTTTAAATTCGATTTTGTACTATTTTTTGCATCGTTCGCTTTCATGTCTTGTACCATATTTTCAAGTGTTTATGTTAGCCACTTTACACTAATTTTTGTATCGTTATTTACTTGTATTTTTACTTGTAATTTCGATCTCCGCTTACGCTTATATTTTCATGCCGCTTTTTGCTCCTAACCATTAGGTAGAAACCATGACAACTTTAAGACTTAGAAGTTCCCTTCATCATATTAGGCTAGTTTTCATCTTAGGCTAGTTTTGGTTCCTTTTTCTTTTCGACTTTAAAACATTTAATAAAGGAAGATGCGAATCACATTAAGAAAGTGATAGAGAAATGAGGGGATTCATTCCCTAATCTGTTTCTCAATCACTTAGTGACATAGAAATGAGTGGGATTCATTCCCTAATCTGTTTCTCGGTCACTACTTAATGGGAGAGAAATGAGTGGGATTCATTCCCTAATCTGTTTCTCGAACATTAACTAATGGGATAGAAATGAGTGGGATTCATTCCCTAATCTGTTTCTCGAACATTACATAATGGGATAGAAGTGAGTGGGATTCATTCCCTAATCTGCTTCTCGATCATTATACATTTTTATGTGATTCGAATCGCAAAGTAAATTCCCTTAAAAAACACTCAACCAAAAACACTTAAAACACTTAATAAAGGCTCAGACCTAATCAAAGTAGTGAAGTGGTGCGAAGCCTTGTATTGGGTTTTGTTCATCATGGAATTACATCTAAAAGACACAAACCAATTTTCTCTCTTCTCTCCCTTGCCTCCGAGGCATTCTTTCTCTTGCCTTCAGGGCATTCTTTCTCCTAATCGGACACGTTACTTCCGCTCCAGTCCCAGCTTAAGACTCCAGAGGTCGAGCAGCGGAGTGCGAATGTAACTGTTCAACTAAAAAACACAAAAACAAACTAAAACTAAAGAGCCGAACTACGGCGCTCTGATTCCTGAAAAGGATACGTAGGCATTAGGTCGCGGGGCCTAAGCGAGCACAACTATTTATAAACCTTTTTTCCCCGTGTTTCCTTTTCTTTCTTTTGCATGCATTCCCTTAGCATTAAGCTTTAGATTTATAGCATACACCCTTTAGATAGAAACAGACATAGGTGGATACCATCGAGTACGATGGGCGTGAGGGGTGCTAGTACCTTCCCCTTGCGTAACCGACTCCCGTACCTTGATTCTCTGGTCGCAAGACCCTGTTCCTTCACCTTAGGTTTCCTGATATTCCTTTCCCCCTTATGGGATAAATATATTGGTGGCGACTCTGTTTATTTTCGCGAGCGTGCGACAGCTGGCGACTCTGCTGGGGATCCTGGCTTAGTCGATCCTAGCTTTTGTTTGTTTTCTTTTCTTTGGGTGTTTACTTATTTAGTGCTTTATTGCTTTACTGCTTTATTGCTTTATTTCTTTATGTATCACATTTTATTTTCATATACTATGATTATTATTATGTTGTTCTGTTGGGATGGGATGTTACTGATTTGAGGTAAAAGGCCCAATACCCAGGCCAGAGTGTTACTTAGGCTACCTAGGACAGAGTGGATAGTCATGACGCCAACAGAATGTCAGGTTCTGTTGATTGCGATCATGAGACCCACGACCAGTTGAGGTTCAAATGGGATACCATTGTTGGCATGTATTTGCAACAATGATGGTGTCTCAAGAGAACTGTTAACGCTGGAGACCTTTTGACCTACCATATTAGATCCTACCTGTGAGAGGGGTTGGGAAATTCTGTTTTGCAGGAAAACATGCCTTCATCCTACCCCATGGCCATTCATCCTATCTATCATGACCAACGGCGAACCTCTGAATCTGGAAGGTTCGACCTTATGTGACTTATGCAAAGGTTATCTATCCTGAATCAACGTCGAACCTCTGAATCTGGAGGATTCGACCATCTTTGACTTATACAGAAGTTCTACATCAGTTATCTATTAGAATCAACGTCGAACCTCTGAATCTGGAGGATTCGACCATCTTTGACTTATGCACCGCCTAGTTATCAAGAATGCAACGTCGAACCCCTGAATCTAGAGGATTCGACCATATCTTATTGACCATGAGAAGTTATTATCACAAGAGGCCTTGATCCTTGATCCTGATTCCTACTGCATTTGCATCATCATTAACATTTTTGCATTCATGCATATACATCCATGGTTACCAAGACTCTTACCCTCTTCCTCTCCATCAGATCAGTCAAGACGATTCCTCCGCACCGATATCTGACAATACAAAAGACAAAGAATCATGGGGATCAAGCTACTATCAGAGAATACCATGCCTTCTCATGGGGCACCTTCCACCATTGGAGCCTAAAGACTTTGTGTTTGTCAGAGAACATCTCATTTGCATTAGAATAAGGCCAATCTTGCCATTGTATAGATTTCTCTAGTATTTTTCAATTGTATTACTTTTGTTGTTATCAAGTACTTCTCATTGTAAGAAACTCATTCTGTTTGAATAAATAAAAATAATGCAATATACATGTTTTTCTCAAATCATTCCATTCTTGTCATTATGTTCATTGATATTCAACTCACTTGTCTTAAGCAACTAAAAAAGGAGAATGATGAAAAATCAAAAACACATGAACCACTAATTGTATGCTTTTGGAACAAGATCCTGCTGAGGATGTACAGGCATTGTTTCAATTCCTAAACACCGGAGTTATAAGGGAGTGAAACCTTCGTAAACCCCTTTGAGCCTATGGAGTAGTAGTTTCTTTTCAAAAAAATACTAAACCCTCGATCTTAACCAGGGGCAGGGTAGTCTTCAGTTAGTGCGACCGAGTGCTCAACTTTCAGGTATTCCATCAGAGGATCAATCATATTCATATTCCATCTCTCACAACAAAGAAGAAGAGCACAATCCACAATGGATGTCTCTCATTCATTGAGAAAAAGGCAGTCACAACTTTTTCAACAAGTCAATCATCAAAGTCATACAACTTGTTCCCGAACGAGACAAAATGAAAAAAGAAAGTTATGAATCATGATAAAAAAAATGAGAAAGAAGCGATAGCCCGCTAAGTCAAAAAAAAAAAAGCTCTGAAGCAAAGGACTTAGGCAAAAATTAGGGCATATCCCGCTGGACAACGAAAACCAAAATCAAAAGAAACTTTTTGTCCAGGCAAAAAAAATTAGGGAAAGCAAAAAGCAAAGCAAAAGAAAATTCCTCCAAGGGACAAGTTGTCATGATCATCAACGAAAGTATCAAAGGGTGGCTGCCACCTCCATCAAAGTTGCAAAGGATCCTCATCCATTACAATCCTTCCCGAAAGGTGAACACTCGTGTCAAGCTAACTGAACGTAGGACTGGAGAACATCACGAAGAGGGGTGGGTTAAGTAGAACTTGAGCCTTTATCCTTTGTTTCTTAAACCGTGAACCCGGCCACGTTACAACCCTCGGAAGTCCTAATTGAAGCAGGGTTCGTTCCGAAAGCATACAAATTGTAAAAACATGTCAAACTGACTCCTAATGTTGCTGCGTCACTTGTGTTAGTATCAATACAACATTTTGACAAATAAAACTTTTCTTTGAGATTAACATGTGCATTGCATTCTCATTATCCTTTTCAAAACAGAATTTTCTCCAACTTGAAAATAAGTACTTGATACCAAGGAAAGTTCAACATTGAAATTCCATCGAGTAATCTTACAAAGACAAAGGTTGGTCATCCACAAAGCAAATATCTGAAGAATCCATTGTGTGGAGGAATTCCTTTCAATCTGGGGCAATCATTCCATGATCAACACTGGGACAGACCATTTCAAATCTCCATGATTCAAGCTTCATCAAAGTTCTATCTCAAAAGATCATACAAGCTGGGGCAAGATAGAAACAACTCATTTCTTCATCCTCAATCAAGTGTCAAATATCGAGACAAGTGTCGAGGAGTCAAGTCAAACACCTCACATTCACAAGTTCTATCCTTCAAGCAACAACCTTTCCACAAGGGCATCCTCCATCCACTCCTTATGCCTTGGAAGCAATCATTCCATTCATAATCATACAATCATCACGCATATCATTGCATCCTCATTATCATTTTTCCCACATGATCCGATCATCAATAAAGCGGGGGCATCCACCCTATCTTGAATCAAGCAAAGTCCAGAACTCCACCTGATCTATTCCACATCGAAGCAGAAACCCTGAAAAATCAATCAGTACATTGCATATAGAATTCATTTCATTGCATCTTCAGAAGTGCATAAAATAAATCAAACATTTGCATTTGAAGCATAATCCAAGTTACTCATCAGATGAGGTCCCTACAAGTACAAATTGATATTCTACTGGATCACTCAGAGTTACCATTGTGGTGTCATCTCCCAAAGTCAATCATGTTCATCTTTCTTCAACCCAGAGTTGATGTTTTTGTGTTCAACCCAGAGTTGACTCTCCTTTAATCTTTTAACCCCGAGTTAATTATCTCTTCCCACTCAACTCAGAGTTGACGGTTATGTCTTATTGTTTTCTTTTTCCCACTCAACCCAGAGTTGACGGTTGTCCTTTGTTCAATCCAGAATTGATTCTTTTTTCCTCAACCCAGAGTTGATGGTTACCTTTTATTCAATCCATAATTGATTAGTTCCTTTTTCCCACTCAACCCAGAGTTGACGGTTGTCCTTTGTTCAATCCAGAATTGATTCTTTTTTCCTCAACCCAGAGTTGATGGTTACCTTTTATTCAATCCAGAATTGATTAGTTCCTTTTTCCCACTCAACCCAGAGTTGACGGTTGTCCTTCGTTCAATCCAGAATTGATTATCATTTCCAATCAACCCAGAGTTGACGGTCGCCTTTTGTCTCTTCCCACTTAACCCAGAGTTGACGGTCATCCTTTATCCTTCTCCCCACTCAACCCAGAGTTGACATTCATTTCTAATTGCTCATCTTTCCTCTTACCCAACCCAGAGTGGAATTCCCTTTATACTTCGACCCAGAGTTGACCCACTTTTCTTTTTCAACCCAGAGTTGATGTTCAGCTCATTTCTAACCCAGAGTTAATTTGTTCAATCCAGAATTGATACACTCTTCCTCATTGGAGTTGACACCATCTTTTCCCCAGTGGATCCTATCTCTCATCAGGCAAATTTTCAGGTTCACTTGATATTTAATCTTCTTCTACCTTGATTGCTCGAAAGGATAACACCAATCTCACCTTCAGGTTTAAGATGATTAAATAGGGGCAGCTGTTGCACCCCAAAATTTGCCCATCTGATTTTTTTCTAATCGGCTTAAGTGTTGCCTCCATTTGCATATTCTCCATCAGGTCATTGCATCATCATACATTCATTTATTTAATAACTTGGCATTGGGATCAAGGATCTTAGTAATAAGGGCTTCTTTATGATTTTGAGACTCTCCTCTTCATTTAAGGTTATCAAGCTACAATAAGCATTTTCATCAAGATCTCTAAGAAAAAGACATTAAGTGCGTATCTCGTGGAAGGATAAAGTTCTCGGATCATCACTCAGGTGGGCTTGGAGTTCATTTGGAGGATGGACTTTAGGTTTTCATTATTTCTATACTTCAAGTTTGATTCATCTCCAAAGATTCTTCAAAGTATTGCTATGGAATCGATAATTATTCTTTCAATCATATGTTGCTTATCAAGCAAGTTAACCTGATTTGAAAAATTGAGATCCTGCTGATTTAAAGTTGAATTTGGGGCATTGATTCAAATTTCTTTATCAAAGCTACTTGATTCACGGTTGTCCAATCAAATTCGTGAATCTAATTATCTATGGACGTGAGCTTGACCGCGGCATTAAAACCCGACTCTTGTTAATAAAAAAATGCAATTTATATGGATCTACCTACAATTCGAGTTACAAGCCACAAAGCCAATATCTCATTTCCAAGAAAGTCATGATCTATACAAGAACTATTACATTCAAGCTATTACAAATTCAAGACCAATTTCAAAGGGGCACAAGATTCATTCAAACTGATGGTGTTACATTTTAAAGTCAAACTACACAAATCCTATTATCAAGTGTAATCATATTTTCAAGACCTGACTGAGTTACATCACATGGTGCATCAATACAGTTTCAACTTTCATTACATAATCAACTGCATTATGCTCCATACACTGTCTAGTGCATTTCATTCACAATATCAAACACGAGTTACATACCATATAATACACACTCAAACTTGCAGCAGCCAACAATTTTCCTAATTATTAACAGGGTGCAGCTGACCATAGTGATAGCAAAACCAAAACAGTTCCTACACCATTGTCCTAAATCTATTCCCTGTATTAATCTTCAATTGCTCTTCATCTTTGACCCCCACCACTTGTATCATGTAGCCATTTCGAACACCCGCATTCTATCATTCAACGCTCCGCACCTGTTCAAACCTGTCAGAATAAAACAATGGCAGATTTATATTAATCCAAGTGAATAATCTATGTCATGTACTGCCTGCATATACAACAACAAGTTCAGATCAAATCAACCACAAACGCAAAAGTCAGGTTCATCCCTAACTACCAACAGCCAACATCCATATTCAGATTTTAAAACAAATTGATCCTCAAAATTCAGCAAGTAACACACTTCAAATCATGCCATTGATTCAATTCTATGCAACCTTTAAACCATAACCAACCCAGTTAAACATCCTACCAATTGACTCTTTCGGTTTTAAGCCATTTGCTAACTCAGTTTCAGTTTGAACAGAATTCCCTAACTAACTTTAACAGAACTTAATTCCCATTCGTAACTAACATTTTCTTTAATTTCTAACCAACTTTGTAACCATTTAACAGTTTGGTAAACTGACTTTTTCAAGCAAAGGCTAACATATTTCATCCCTATAACTATCCAACAGAAACTTCCTAACTATTAACCACCTTATAACAGAAAAACGATTCCAACCAATCTCTAACTAACTTTCAACAACCTAACTAACCTCTCAACATCACTAACAGAATAACAGAACTGACCTCAAAACAGTTACAAAGGGATTCAAGAGAAAAACAAAGAGAGAAGGAGAAGGGATACGAACCTTATATATATCATCTTCATCACTCTGTTTCGGGTCTCTCCTCCATTTTTCCTTCATCTCCATTTCTCATCTTCTCCACCATTTTTCATAATTCATCACACTTCATCTCTCTGCTCTCGATTCATCATACCACAACTCCACCATCTTCATCCACATTCACACTCTTCACCAGTTCTCCACTTCACGACCACCATTCACCATCCCCAATTCACTTCATCACTCTCGGCAATCTTCACTTCTCCACCATCTTTCTTTTCGTCATCTTCAATTCGTCCTTAACCATCATCAATCAACAAGAATCTGAAAACAAGAAACAGAAACAATTCTTCAATCTCCAATCATCTTCACGCAGCCTCAATCATCATCTGAGAATCCTCATCACCTTTGAATCAATTATGCATCCACATCAATTATCCTCATTTCATTCTCTGCAAATAAAGATGTTCATCAAACATCATCGCGACACCGATTCAGAAGTGCAAAACGAAAATCAAGAAAGAAGAGGAACGAAGGAACTGAGAGTACCGAGCTGAAGAATTTCTCGAATCCTTTTTCTTCGTCTTCGTCAAGAGTGAGGGAGTGAGACGAGTTTAGTCTGGAATCGAAATCGAGCGAAAGGGATGAGATACGAGAGATGAGATACGAACAAGGGAGGTTGAGGTAAAGAGTCTTGACGGCGGCGGAAGTTTGATCGAAGAAGCGGAGACTCACCGCGCCGTTGTTCGCATGATTGAGGAGAGGGAAAGGGGAACGTGAAAGCTGAAAGGTCACACGAACTAAACCCTAATCCTCTTTTGAGTATTTCATGTAAATCTTATTGTTGTTAATTGTTTTTAATGTAATTAATTAGATTAATTGATAAATTGATTAGCATAATTTCTGGTTTAATTGAGATTAGAGATTAGAGATTAACAAAATCTGATTAGGAAATTGATAATCTGGACTAAGGATGGATCAGACAATATTCCTATGGGCCTGTTACGAAATACTCATCTCACCCCTTTAAGCCCAATGTCACACTCAGTTTTCAGACTGTAAGGAAAATCCGTAACAAAAACTCTGTTGGGCTATCCTGGTTGGGCCCTGCGCCCAGTTACTCTTAACAATCCCATTTTCACTGTTCACCCCCCTGTTTATATCTTTATTTAGGTTTGATTAGTTTTTTTTACCAATTCCTTTTAGGCGATAAAATACTATTTTCTCCTACTAATTTTAGACTTCAATACATAATTTTTTGACATATAAAAAATAATCAACAAAAATATTAGTTTAGGCTTGTATTTTTAATTCGCTTGCTTGATTAAAATCATGTACTTTGTCATAAAAAACCATAAAAAAATAAATAGTCCTTTAAATTCGATTTTGTACTATTTTTTGCATCGTTCGCTTTCATGTCTTGTACCATATTTTCAAGTGTTTATGTTAGCCACTTTACACTAATTTTTGTATCGTTATTTACTTGTATTTTTACTTGTAATTTCGATCTCCGCTTACGCTTATATTTTCATGCCGCTTTTTGCTCCTAACCATTAGGTAGAAACCATGACAACTTTAA
The DNA here is from genome assembly GCF_029867415.1 of Vicia villosa. NCBI lineage: Eukaryota > Viridiplantae > Streptophyta > Magnoliopsida > Fabales > Fabaceae > Vicia > Vicia villosa. Next base: position 175,050,979 of record NC_081182.1, read on the forward strand.
GACTTAGAAGTTCCCTTCATCATATTAGGCTAGTTTTCATCTTAGGCTAGTTTTGGTTCCTTTTTCTTTTCGACTTTAAAACATTTAATAAAGGAAGATGCGAATCACATTAAGAAAGTGATAGAGAAATGAGGGGATTCATTCCCTAATTTGTTTCTCAATCACTTAGTGACATAGAAATGAGTGGGATTCATTCCCTAATCTGTTTCTCGGTCACTACTTAATGGGAGAGAAATGAGTGGGATTCATTCCCTAATCTGTTTCTCGAACATTAACTAATGGGATAGAAATGAGTGGGATTCATTCCCTAATCTGTTTCTCGAACATTACATAATGGGATAGAAGTGAGTGGGATTCATTCCCTAATCTGCTTCTCGATCATTATACATTTTTATGTGATTCGAATCGCAAAGTAAATTCCCTTAAAAAACACTCAACCAAAAACACTTAAAACACTTAATAAAGGCTCAGACCTAATCAAAGTAGTGAAGTGGTGCGAAGCCTTGTATTGGGTTTTGTTCATCATGGAATTACATCTAAAAGACACAAACCAATTTTCTCTCTTCTCTCCCTTGCCTCCGAGGCATTCTTTCTCTTGCCTTCAGGGCATTCTTTCTCCTAATCGGACACGTTACTTCCGCTCCAGTCCCAGCTTAAGACTCCAGAGGTCGAGCAGCGGAGTGCGAATGTAACTGTTCAACTAAAAAACACAAAAACAAACTAAAACTAAAGAGCCGAACTACGGCGCTCTGATTCCTGAAAAGGATACGTAGGCATTAGGTCGCGGGGCCTAAGCGAGCACAACTATTTATAAACCTTTTTTCCCCGTGTTTCCTTTTCTTTCTTTTGCATGCATTCCCTTAGCATTAAGCTTTAGATTTATAGCATACACCCTTTAGATAGAAACAGACATAGGTGGATACCATCGAGTACGATGGGCGTGAGGGGTGCTAGTACCTTCCCCTTGCGTAACCGACTCCCGTACCTTGATTCTCTGGTCGCAAGACCCTGTTCCTTCACCTTAGGTTTCCTGATATTCCTTTCCCCCTTATGGGATAAATATATTGGTGGCGACTCTGTTTATTTTCGCGAGCGTGCGACAGCTGGCGACTCTGCTGGGGATCCTGGCTTAGTCGATCCTAGCTTTTGTTTGTTTTCTTTTCTTTGGGTGTTTACTTATTTAGTGCTTTATTGCTTTACTGCTTTATTGCTTTATTTCTTTATGTATCACATTTTATTTTCATATACTATGATTATTATTATGTTGTTCTGTTGGGATGGGATGTTACTGATTTGAGGTAAAAGGCCCAATACCCAGGCCAGAGTGTTACTTAGGCTACCTAGGACAGAGTGGATAGTCATGACGCCAACAGAATGTCAGGTTCTGTTGATTGCGATCATGAGACCCACGACCAGTTGAGGTTCAAATGGGATACCATTGTTGGCATGTATTTGCAACAATGATGGTGTCTCAAGAGAACTGTTAACGCTGGAGACCTTTTGACCTACCATATTAGATCCTACCTGTGAGAGGGGTTGGGAAATTCTGTTTTGCAGGAAAACATGCCTTCATCCTACCCCATGGCCATTCATCCTATCTATCATGACCAACGGCGAACCTCTGAATCTGGAAGGTTCGACCTTATGTGACTTATGCAAAGGTTATCTATCCTGAATCAACGTCGAACCTCTGAATCTGGAGGATTCGACCATCTTTGACTTATACAGAAGTTCTACATCAGTTATCTATTAGAATCAACGTCGAACCTCTGAATCTGGAGGATTCGACCATCTTTGACTTATGCACCGCCTAGTTATCAAGAATGCAACGTCGAACCCCTGAATCTAGAGGATTCGACCATATCTTATTGACCATGAGAAGTTATTATCACAAGAGGCCTTGATCCTTGATCCTGATTCCTACTGCATTTGCATCATCATTAACATTTTTGCATTCATGCATATACATCCATGGTTACCAAGACTCTTACCCTCTTCCTCTCCATCAGATCAGTCAAGACGATTCCTCCGCACCGATATCTGACAATACAAAAGACAAAGAATCATGGGGATCAAGCTACTATCAGAGAATACCATGCCTTCTCATGGGGCACCTTCCACCATTGGAGCCTAAAGACTTTGTGTTTGTCAGAGAACATCTCATTTGCATTAGAATAAGGCCAATCTTGCCATTGTATAGATTTCTCTAGTATTTTTCAATTGTATTACTTTTGTTGTTATCAAGTACTTCTCATTGTAAGAAACTCATTCTGTTTGAATAAATAAAAATAATGCAATATACATGTTTTTCTCAAATCATTCCATTCTTGTCATTATGTTCATTGATATTCAACTCACTTGTCTTAAGCAACTAAAAAAGGAGAATGATGAAAAATCAAAAACACATGAACCACTAATTGTATGCTTTTGGAACAAGATCCTGCTGAGGATGTACAGGCATTGTTTCAATTCCTAAACACCGGAGTTATAAGGGAGTGAAACCTTCGTAAACCCCTTTGAGCCTATGGAGTAGTAGTTTCTTTTCAAAAAAATACTAAACCCTCGATCTTAACCAGGGGCAGGGTAGTCTTCAGTTAGTGCGACCGAGTGCTCAACTTTCAGGTATTCCATCAGAGGATCAATCATATTCATATTCCATCTCTCACAACAAAGAAGAAGAGCACAATCCACAATGGATGTCTCTCATTCATTGAGAAAAAGGCAGTCACAACTTTTTCAACAAGTCAATCATCAAAGTCATACAACTTGTTCCCGAACGAGACAAAATGAAAAAAGAAAGTTATGAATCATGATAAAAAAAATGAGAAAGAAGCGATAGCCCGCTAAGTCAAAAAAAAAAAAGCTCTGAAGCAAAGGACTTAGGCAAAAATTAGGGCATATCCCGCTGGACAACGAAAACCAAAATCAAAAGAAACTTTTTGTCCAGGCAAAAAAAATTAGGGAAAGCAAAAAGCAAAGCAAAAGAAAATTCCTCCAAGGGACAAGTTGTCATGATCATCAACGAAAGTATCAAAGGGTGGCTGCCACCTCCATCAAAGTTGCAAAGGATCCTCATCCATTACAATCCTTCCCGAAAGGTGAACACTCGTGTCAAGCTAACTGAACGTAGGACTGGAGAACATCACGAAGAGGGGTGGGTTAAGTAGAACTTGAGCCTTTATCCTTTGTTTCTTAAACCGTGAACCCGGCCACGTTACAACCCTCGGAAGTCCTAATTGAAGCAGGGTTCGTTCCGAAAGCATACAAATTGTAAAAACATGTCAAACTGACTCCTAATGTTGCTGCGTCACTTGTGTTAGTATCAATACAACATTTTGACAAATAAAACTTTTCTTTGAGATTAACATGTGCATTGCATTCTCATTATCCTTTTCAAAACAGAATTTTCTCCAACTTGAAAATAAGTACTTGATACCAAGGAAAGTTCAACATTGAAATTCCATCGAGTAATCTTACAAAGACAAAGGTTGGTCATCCACAAAGCAAATATCTGAAGAATCCATTGTGTGGAGGAATTCCTTTCAATCTGGGGCAATCATTCCATGATCAACACTGGGACAGACCATTTCAAATCTCCATGATTCAAGCTTCATCAAAGTTCTATCTCAAAAGATCATACAAGCTGGGGCAAGATAGAAACAACTCATTTCTTCATCCTCAATCAAGTGTCAAATATCGAGACAAGTGTCGAGGAGTCAAGTCAAACACCTCACATTCACAAGTTCTATCCTTCAAGCAACAACCTTTCCACAAGGGCATCCTCCATCCACTCCTTATGCCTTGGAAGCAATCATTCCATTCATAATCATACAATCATCACGCATATCATTGCATCCTCATTATCATTTTTCCCACATGATCCGATCATCAATAAAGCGGGGGCATCCACCCTATCTTGAATCAAGCAAAGTCCAGAACTCCACCTGATCTATTCCACATCGAAGCAGAAACCCTGAAAAATCAATCAGTACATTGCATATAGAATTCATTTCATTGCATCTTCAGAAGTGCATAAAATAAATCAAACATTTGCATTTGAAGCATAATCCAAGTTACTCATCAGATGAGGTCCCTACAAGTACAAATTGATATTCTACTGGATCACTCAGAGTTACCATTGTGGTGTCATCTCCCAAAGTCAATCATGTTCATCTTTCTTCAACCCAGAGTTGATGTTTTTGTGTTCAACCCAGAGTTGACTCTCCTTTAATCTTTTAACCCCGAGTTAATTATCTCTTCCCACTCAACTCAGAGTTGACGGTTATGTCTTATTGTTTTCTTTTTCCCACTCAACCCAGAGTTGACGGTTGTCCTTTGTTCAATCCAGAATTGATTCTTTTTTCCTCAACCCAGAGTTGATGGTTACCTTTTATTCAATCCATAATTGATTAGTTCCTTTTTCCCACTCAACCCAGAGTTGACGGTTGTCCTTTGTTCAATCCAGAATTGATTCTTTTTTCCTCAACCCAGAGTTGATGGTTACCTTTTATTCAATCCAGAATTGATTAGTTCCTTTTTCCCACTCAACCCAGAGTTGACGGTTGTCCTTCGTTCAATCCAGAATTGATTATCATTTCCAATCAACCCAGAGTTGACGGTCGCCTTTTGTCTCTTCCCACTTAACCCAGAGTTGACGGTCATCCTTTATCCTTCTCCCCACTCAACCCAGAGTTGACATTCATTTCTAATTGCTCATCTTTCCTCTTACCCAACCCAGAGTGGAATTCCCTTTATACTTCGACCCAGAGTTGACCCACTTTTCTTTTTCAACCCAGAGTTGATGTTCAGCTCATTTCTAACCCAGAGTTAATTTGTTCAATCCAGAATTGATACACTCTTCCTCATTGGAGTTGACATCATCTTTTCCCCAGTGGATCCTATCTCTCATCAGGCAAATTTTCAGGTTCACTTGATATTTAATCTTCTTCTACCTTGATTGCTCGAAAGGATAACACCAATCTCACCTTCAGGTTTAAGATGATTAAATAGGGGCAGCTGTTGCACCCCAAAATTTGCCCATCTGATTTTTTTCTAATCGGCTTAAGTGTTGCCTCCATTTGCATATTCTCCATCAGGTCATTGCATCATCATACATTCATTTATTTAATAACTTGGCATTGGGATCAAGGATCTTAGTAATAAGGGCTTCTTTATGATTTTGAGACTCTCCTCTTCATTTAAGGTTATCAAGCTACAATAAGCATTTTCATCAAGATCTCTAAGAAAAAGACATTAAGTGCGTATCTCGTGGAAGGATAAAGTTCTCGGATCATCACTCAGGTGGGCTTGGAGTTCATTTGGAGGATGGACTTTAGGTTTTCATTATTTCTATACTTCAAGTTTGATTCATCTCCAAAGATTCTTCAAAGTATTGCTATGGAATCGATAATTATTCTTTCAATCATATGTTGCTTATCAAGCAAGTTAACCTGATTTGAAAAATTGAGATCCTGCTGATTTAAAGTTGAATTTGGGGCATTGATTCAAATTTCTTTATCAAAGCTACTTGATTCACGGTTGTCCAATCAAATTCGTGAATCTAATTATCTATGGACGTGAGCTTGACCGCGGCATTAAAACCCGACTCTTGTTAATAAAAAAATGCAATTTATATGGATCTACCTACAATTCGAGTTACAAGCCACAAAGCCAATATCTCATTTCCAAGAAAGTCATGATCTATACAAGAACTATTACATTCAAGCTATTACAAATTCAAGACCAATTTCAAAGGGGCACAAGATTCATTCAAACTGATGGTGTTACATTTTAAAGTCAAACTACACAAATCCTATTATCAAGTGTAATCATATTTTCAAGACCTGACTGAGTTACATCACATGGTGCATCAATACAGTTTCAACTTTCATTACATAATCAACTGCATTATGCTCCATACACTGTCTAGTGCATTTCATTCACAATATCAAACACGAGTTACATACCATATAATACACACTCAAACTTGCAGCAGCCAACAATTTTCCTAATTATTAACAGGGTGCAGCTGACCATAGTGATAGCAAAACCAAAACAGTTCCTACACCATTGTCCTAAATCTATTCCCTGTATTAATCTTCAATTGCTCTTCATCTTTGACCCCCACCACTTGTATCATGTAGCCATTTCGAACACCCGCATTCTATCATTCAACGCTCCGCACCTGTTCAAACCTGTCAGAATAAAACAATGGCAGATTTATATTAATCCAAGTGAATAATCTATGTCATGTACTGCCTGCATATACAACAACAAGTTCAGATCAAATCAACCACAAACGCAAAAGTCAGGTTCATCCCTAACTACCAACAGCCAACATCCATATTCAGATTTTAAAACAAATTGATCCTCAAAATTCAGCAAGTAACACACTTCAAATCATGCCATTGATTCAATTCTATGCAACCTTTAAACCATAACCAACCCAGTTAAACATCCTACCAATTGACTCTTTCGGTTTTAAGCCATTTGCTAACTCAGTTTCAGTTTGAACAGAATTCCCTAACTAACTTTAACAGAACTTAATTCCCATTCGTAACTAACATTTTCTTTAATTTCTAACCAACTTTGTAACCATTTAACAGTTTGGTAAACTGACTTTTTCAAGCAAAGGCTAACATATTTCATCCCTATAACTATCCAACAGAAACTTCCTAACTATTAACCACCTTATAACAGAAAAACGATTCCAACCAATCTCTAACTAACTTTCAACAACCTAACTAACCTCTCAACATCACTAACAGAATAACAGAACTGACCTCAAAACAGTTACAAAGGGATTCAAGAGAAAAACAAAGAGAGAAGGAGAAGGGATACGAACCTTATATATATCATCTTCATCACTCTGTTTCGGGTCTCTCCTCCATTTTTCCTTCATCTCCATTTCTCATCTTCTCCACCATTTTTCATAATTCATCACACTTCATCTCTCTGCTCTCGATTCATCATACCACAACTCCACCATCTTCATCCACATTCACACTCTTCACCAGTTCTCCACTTCACGACCACCATTCACCATCCCCAATTCACTTCATCACTCTCGGCAATCTTCACTTCTCCACCATCTTTCTTTTCGTCATCTTCAATTCGTCCTTAACCATCATCAATCAACAAGAATCTGAAAACAAGAAACAGAAACAATTCTTCAATCTCCAATCATCTTCACGCAGCCTCAATCATCATCTGAGAATCCTCATCACCTTTGAATCAATTATGCATCCACATCAATTATCCTCATTTCATTCTCTGCAAATAAAGATGTTCATCAAACATCATCGCGACACCGATTCAGAAGTGCAAAACGAAAATCAAGAAAGAAGAGGAACGAAGGAACTGAGAGTACCGAGCTGAAGAATTTCTCGAATCCTTTTTCTTCGTCTTCGTCAAGAGTGAGGGAGTGAGACGAGTTTAGTCTGGAATCGAAATCGAGCGAAAGGGATGAGATACGAGAGATGAGATACGAACAAGGGAGGTTGAGGTAAAGAGTCTTGACGGCGGCGGAAGTTTGATCGAAGAAGCGGAGACTCACCGCGCCGTTGTTCGCATGATTGAGGAGAGGGAAAGGGGAGCGTGAAAGCTGAAAGGTCACACGAACTAAACCCTAATCCTCTTTTGAGTATTTCATGTAAATCTTATTGTTGTTAATTGTTTTTAATGTAATTAATTAGATTAATTGATAAATTGATTAGCATAATTTCTGGTTTAATTGAGATTAGAGATTAGAGATTAACAAAATCTGATTAGGAAATTGATAATCTGGACTAAGGATGGATCAGACAATATTCCTATGGGCCTGTTACGAAATACTCATCTCACCCCTTTAAGCCCAATGTCACACTCAGTTTTCAGACTGTAAGGAAAATCCGTAACAAAAACTCTGTTGGGCTATCCTGGTTGGGCCCTGCGCCCAGTTACTCTTAACAATCCCATTTTCACTGTTCACCCCCCTGTTTATATCTTTATTTAGGTTTGATTAGTTTTTTTTACCAATTCCTTTTAGGCGATAAAATACTATTTTCTCCTACTAATTTTAGACTTCAATACATAATTTTTTGACATATAAAAAATAATCAACAAAAATATTAGTTTAGGCTTGTATTTTTAATTCGCTTGCTTGATTAAAATCATGTACTTTGTCATAAAAAACCATAAAAAAATAAATAGTCCTTTAAATTCGATTTTGTACTATTTTTTGCATCGTTCGCTTTCATGTCTTGTACCATATTTTCAAGTGTTTATGTTAGCCACTTTACACTAATTTTTGTATCGTTATTTACTTGTATTTTTACTTGTAATTTCGATCTCTGCTTACGCTTATATTTTCATGCCGCTTTTTGCTCCTAACCATTAGGTAGAAACCATGACAACTTTAAGACTTAGAAGTTCCCTTCATCATATTAGGCTAGTTTTCATCTTAGGCTAGTTTTGGTTCCTTTTTCTTTTCGACTTTAAAACATTTAATAAAGGAAGATGCGAATCACATTAAGAAAGTGATAGAGAAATGAGGGGATTCATTCCCTAATCTGTTTCTCAATCACTTAGTGACATAGAAATGAGTGGGATTCATTCCCTAATCTGTTTCTCGGTCACTACTTAATGGGAGAGAAATGAGTGGGATTCATTCCCTAATCTGTTTCTCGAACATTAACTAATGGGATAGAAATGAGTGGGATTCATTCCCTAATCTGTTTCTCGAACATTACATAATGGGATAGAAGTGAGTGGGATTCATTCCCTAATCTGCTTCTCGATCATTATACATTTTTATGTGATTCGAATCGCAAATTAAATTCCCTTAAAAAACACTCAACCAAAAACACTTAAAACACTTAATAAAGGCTCAGACCTAATCAAAGTAGTGAAGTGGTGCGAAGCCTTGTATTGGGTTTTGTTCATCATGGAATTACATCTAAAAGACACAAACCAATTTTCTCTCTTCTCTCCCTTGCCTCCCAGGCATTCTTTCTCTTGCCTTCAGGGCATTCTTTCTCCTAATCGGACACGTTACTTCCACTCCAGTCCCAGCTTAAGACTCCAGAGGTCGAGCAGCGGAGTGCGAATGTAACTGTTCAACTAAAAAACACAAAAACAAACTAAAACTAAAGAGCCGAACTACGACGCTCTGATTCCTGAAAAGGATACGTAGGCATTAGGTCGCGGGGCCTAAGCGAGCACAACTATTTATAAACCTTTTTTCCCCGTGTTTCCTTTTCTTTCTTTTGCATGCATTCCCTTAGCATTAAGCTTTAGATTTATAGCATACACCCTTTAGATAGAAACAGACATAGGTGGATACCATCGAGTACGATGGGCGTGAGGGGTGCTAGTACCTTCCCCTTGCGTAACCGACTCCCGTACCTTGATTCTCTGGTCGCAAGACCCTGTTCCTTCACCTTAGGTTTCCTGATATTCCTTTCCCCCTTATGGGATAAATATATTGGTGGCGACTCTGTTTATTTTCGCGAGCGTGCGACACTCCTCCAACGTAGGCATGAGCTGATAATCTGGAAAGGTGAAGCAGTGATACGTTGGATCGTAAAACTGTACCAAGGTGGGAAGGATCCCATCCACCATGTTGGTATTGAGCAAAGGCAGAAGTTTTCCATACTTCTCCTTGAAAGCTTGGGGGTTGACCACCAGTTTTCCGAGCTTTCCCAGTTCCTCGACCTGGGGAATCTTGAAGGTGTATTTCCTAGCTCTATTTCTTCCGTAATCCATAATATAGATCCTTAAGTCCTTTCTCCGTTTCTCTCTTTCTATGAAGTTCAAAACGTTCGTTATTTAGTTTCCTTGAAAAACGACTCGAAAAAGACTCTTTTTTTAGTTGTTTATTAATGAATGATGCATGAATGCATGAATGCACACACAAGAGTTTTAAACAAACATGGCGTTGAAGGGTATAGTGGTCATGAAGTCCAAACGCAAACCCCGCCCCAATGGTAAACTAAGGTTAAGGATTTTTGTACCTGTAGAACGGGTTCTAGGGGTCTCAGAGTTTTTGCTCAACCTTAAAGATACGTTGATTGGTATCTATAAGAGAGTTTTCTCTGAGTGTAGTATCTGCGTGACAATTACTTCCGTAATCACCGCTCTACGTCCTAAAAAGGCTTTAAGTGGGGTTAATGTGTTTCTTGGTCCTCCTGGTACAAATCAGTCTCGGAATGCAGTGGCGCAGTTAATCACAACCAGCCAGGCAAATCCCAAGAGTAGACTTGGAAACCAAGATTAGAGGGCCTTCACCGGGAAGACATCCTCCATCCTATCTTATGTTGCACTCAAATCCGGGTATAGGATTTCTCACCACAAGGGGGAATCAAGCCCTTTCCCGATACAGAATAAACAAAGTAAACAAATATATATGCAACAATCACATGATATGACACAGAGGTTAGGCAGGACCTCTCTTGTTTGAGGGGGAATTTGGCATCCCTAATTCCTCATTGGGGCTGGACCAGCAACAGGTCAACCATTGGTTTGGATGAAAAACCAAGGTTTTTAACACTTATATCCCCAGCAGAGTCGCCATTTTTCTGTGGTGGTCGTTTTCTTTACCTCCCCGTTTCACTTGGGAGGACGGCACGCTAAACCCTTCACGCGAAATTTGGAAGGAGAATGCGCCCGTGGTGGGATGAATTTTATTTCAGTTCTTCCTACGATATCACACGAACTTTCTTATTTGTCCTACGAGTAGGAAAGGGAAAAAAAGATCTCAACTAAACCCTAGGAGTTTGCTAAGTGTGGGGATTTCACCTAGACTAGAAATTCTGGAGTCCGGGGGGTCGGTTATACATAGGGAAGTGTTTAAACACCCTACATATCTGTAGTACTCTACAGGAACCTTCTCTGTGTCATTTTGATTGTGTTTGCTGCTAATGATTGGGAAAGTTTCTCCTTTGTATTAGGAGAGAGAATTGAATTGATTAAAGAAGACAGACAGACAGACAAACTGACTATTTTTGGTATTTTATTAGCTCGCTGAGATTCCTTGTGAACCTCATGCCTACATATCCCTAGTGGAAGTCAGAGCTTAATGTAGTTCGGGGAACTAACTAGGGAAATTACTTATTTTTGGTGCCTTGCTTAAAGCTCAAGGTTGAAGCTTGGAATTAAATCTCTGTTTACAGTAAAGAGACATGAAATCATCTTTACAGAGAGGTATTCGTACTATTCTACCACAAACATTTAAAGGAGTGACAGAATAACTGAATTCATTTCATTCAAGAGGGGGACCTTACTTGTGTATGTGCAAGTATACCAGTCAAATGCCTCTTAAATGAAAGAAAGATGCTCATCCAAATTAGGGAAAGTTACCACATGTCTGGGTTTTACTGCCAGCTCATGCCTTTCAAAATCCTAAATGGGAGACTTGATTAAAATTGAAATTGAAATGGAAATGTTTGTTTGTTTGAATGTGGTAGAGTAGTAAAAATATCTCTCTATAGAGATAAGCTATGTCTATCTACTGTATAAAAGATTTGACTTTAGCTGGCTTGTATGAGGCCCAAGCTTGAGGCTTTTTGATTGATTTATTAATTATTATTGACTCTGGGAGATGACTCCACTGGGGATTAATTACAGGGTATTTTTGTGTTCTGTACAAAGCCCAGAATTGAGGCTGACTCTACTTAGGGAGACTCTATTTATGTGCCTTGTACAAAGCCCAAGGTTGTGGCTAACTGCTGAGGATAATTGAATGAATGACTCTATTTTATGTGCCTTGTACAAAGCCCAAGGTTGTGGCTAACTCTAGCTAGGGAAAACATTATTTTCTGCCTTGTACAAAGCCCAAGGTTGTGGCAGACTTTTAAATAAACTGAGTATGGATGACTCTATAGGGAAAAGATCCTAGGTGTTAGGAATCTTTGACACATGAAAGTATGGTTTATCTGCCTTGTACAAAGCCCAAGGTTGTGGCTACTGAATGATGAAGAACTCACTGGGGAGACTCTATTATCTGCCTTGTACAATGCCCAAGGTTGAGGCTGACTCTTGACAGGGGAGTTTTATTGTTTGGGTGCCTTGTATGAAGCCCAAGGTTGAGGCTAACTATTTTCGTTGGTTTTGACTCTACTGAGGAGATTTTATTTATTGAAAGACTGTTTTTCTTTGGAAGCTAACCCTTTCCAGGGATTTTGACTCAGCTGGAGAAATTATTTGGTAAAAGACTGACTTTATCATGCTTTTTGGAGGCTGACCCTTTCCAGGGGTTTTGACTCTTTTGGGGAAATTATCTCCTAAGAGAAATGAATCTTTATTTATTTTGACATTTAATAATTGACTTTGGAGGCTAACCCTTTCCAGGGATTTATATTAAAAATGAAAGAATGTGTGGAAGCTAACCCTTTCCAGGGATTTATATTAAAAATGAAAGAATGTGTGGAAGCTAACCCTTTCCAGGGATTTATATTAAAAATGAAAGAATGTGTGGAAGCTAACCCTTTCCAGGGATTTTGTTAATATGAATGGCAGAAAGATTATCTAATGGAGACTTCTTGTTTAAAGCCCAAGATGAAGGCTGACACATGCTGAGGAGAAAACAAACATAGATCCTAGACTCTGCTAAGGAAGATTGATGAAGATAAGGGTGATAGAGACTGTCCATGTCTCTCATTCCAAAAGGTGTACTCAATGCAAAATTGAGACAAACTTAGCTTGTTTAAAGTCTGGTTTAAATTGGAAGAAACTCACCAGGGTAGGCTAAAAGGTGACTAAAGACCTGTTCCTATGTTTATAAGAAACCTGATGGGTCCTTGTATACAAGCTCAAGAGGAAGCTGGAAATGCTTTTAAGAAGCCTGTGGGTCCTTGTACAAAGCCCAAGAGGAGGCTAATCGAGGGTCCTTGTTATAGCACAAGAGAAAGCTATGTAGTTTTGAACTTATTTTGGCTCTAAGCAAATGGGTAAGAGGTTTCACCGGGAATAATTCCTCTTTGGGTGGATGTGTCCTATTATTTGGATTCTAAGGTTTTTACCAAGATGTTTCACCGGGAATAATTCATCTTGGGGGGTTTGAACTACAGATCTCTAATTAGGAAAGAGCCTTCACCGGGAAGACATTCTCAATCCTAGGTCATATTCCTATAATATATATATAGTTTAACTGTCCTAAGGTTTATACTCAAACGTAGTTCTAAACTAATATATGCACAATTTATATTTGACAGTAATTTAAATAAAGACTGTAAATTGAAAGCTTGTAAAGCCTAACCTGGATGGAGTGGAGGCCATTGAAGAAGTATGTACAGAGCCTCAACAGTAATTTTTGTTGTTTTGTTGATAACAGTTGAATATATATATGATAAACAGTTAATGGTTTTTGAAAACAGAAGAAGTGAAGATGGATAAAGGTCACATAGGTATCTGAAGAGTTTCACCGGGAATAATGCCCTTCAAATACTAGAAGAATGTTTTGAAAACAGAAAGAAGATTTTGAAAATACAGTTTTGAAAACAAGCTAAGAAGAGAAGGTTTTTGGGACTTACACTCTATTAGAGGCCCAGTACTTTACAGTACTGGTGTAAAAGCAATTTGAAAAATGATTTGGAATGATGCAAGGTTTTGTCGTTTGAAAACCCTAATCATTTGATTTATTCGGAGATTGAAAACAGTTTTGAAAATTGACAAAAGTCAACTTAATTAAGGTAAAAATAAAGACTTTTAACTAATTAAGACCTAAACAATTAGGGTTTTATCATAAAATTATTTACAAAGTGACTAGGTTAAAATAAAGTGACAATATATATTTAAAGTATTTAAGAAAACACTTAAAAACATACTATTTTAAACCTAATTAAAATTCATGAAATAAATAATATTTTTATGATTTTTTTGACTATTCACAAAATAGATATATTAAATAATAGGTGTATGAAAAATGAAGTGAAAATGATTTAATTTGATAGGTGAATTAATTGTGTGAAGTTGTGAAGAAAATAGGTGTGACAAGTGATAAAAAATTAGGAATGTCTCCACCAAGGCTTGAACTCACGCCCTTTAGGTCACATACCCAAAACCAAACCACTGGGCCAGCGCGCGCATGGTGATAGTGATACACATCCAACACATTATATTTTCAGATAAACGTGTAAATCATGAAAAAAATAAAAGGAATAAAAAGTCTGGGGCGAGGGGGATTCGAACCCCAGACTTGAGGCATGAGGAGACTAAGAGTGCATGTGAGGCCACTAGGGCAAACGATGTATTCGTTTAAAAGACGCTTTCAGTTAAATATATTTTAAACCCTCCCCTGAGAATCCAAAAATGGCGCCACCCACCATCTTCATCTTCAACCTCAAGCTCTTCAAATTTGAACTTCTGAACTTACTCGTTTCTCAACCAAACGTGATGATGTAAAGATGAATTTCACTCCAAATTTCCTCACGAATCTAAATATGTAACTAATATCTATTTATATTAACTACATCTAACTAATTTACCAGAAATTGTGAAGAACCCTAAATTTTAAAAATCAAATTAAATGACTATACTGAAAGATAAATAAATGATGATAGAGGGTTTTCAATCCTCTGATGATGCTGAACAAGATAGAATCGAGCTTTATCACAAAGAGTGCTTAAATTAAAGAGGTGAGGTTCAGAAACTTACCTCTGAAATTGGAGGTCGTGAGGATGATAGAGAGCACCTGGGCTTGAATGAATGATCTCAATAGCTTCCCTGAGACTCAATGATGCTAACTGAATGCTTATTGGAGCTTGGATCCTCCTGAATTGCTCTATGGACCTCCCTCGATTTCAGCTTCAAGTGAACATGGAGGTTGTTGAATTTGGAGTTACAGATGAGCTGCAGCCATCTGGTTAGCTTCACTATGACCTGAGGAGTGTGCCTGGATGATTGGCTTGGCTTGAAACCTCCTGAATTGTTCTGTGGTCCTCCAACTGCAAGTGCTCCAAATGAGAGGTGGAGATGATGATTCTCCACGCCCAGCAGTGTTCCAGAGGTTTGGATCACCTCCAAATGCCTCCCTCAATGTGTTTGAATACTTATTTTCAAAGAGAGAGCTTTGGTTTGAAGAATCCGAGTCTTCTTGCCAAAGGACCTTTGAAAAAAACTAAGTATGAAGAAAGAAAAGAGAAAGCAAGAATTCTGTTGCTTTGGTGTGTTTTCTGAATGAGAAAGAGCCCTCTATTTATAGGCAATTGGTTCAGAGTAATTGTGTGTAGTGAGCTTGCTTAGTGAAAGAAGTTTGGTTTCTTAAGCATGAAGGAAGTTTGCAAATATCTCTTATGCAATGATGAGAATTTTGATTCCATTTGATCAATCCCCTAGCCCTCGATTTTGCTTGATCTTAGGGGACAATTCTGAGCCAGAAATGAGCTCTAATTGGTTGGTGAGAAGATTCCTTGGGTGATTCATCAATTTGCCATAAATTCACAAATGTAATCATTACATAATCACATGTTCTTGTTTTTAGAATCTTCTTCAATCCTTATGGCATGGTGAAAATGAATGCATGGCATTGTTTCAGATATGTTATGGGTCGTGTAGCATCCATAATTGAGGTCATGTGCACAAAATTTCAAAGTTCAAAAATGATGCATGACCTATAATTTTACTTCATGAGGCCAACTTTGAACAAGCATAACTCTTAGCTCAAATTGAATTTGGAGAAGGTTGAACACAATTTGGAAAGCCCTAAACATCTACTTCAAATCATTAGTTTATGTCTTCTTCAGAATCATTTGGGAAATTTGTGAAAAATGAGCCCAAAGTTGGATGAAAACTAGGTTAAAACACTTAGAAAATTTTCTAAGTGTTTATGACCTAAAACTTCAAAATTTTCAAAACCCTTAAATGGTTGATCTTTTGAAAAAAGTTCTTATGTGAGATGTTGTTTTATTTTGCAAGATCTACAACTTTCATGTTGGAAGTTTTTTGAGTTGTGTAGGTGAAATTTTGAGTTCTCACCATGCCTTAAAAAACCCTAATTCCCGACTTTTTGCTCCTTGATGAATTTCTTTGAATTTCTTTGGTCAAATGACTTTACCATCCATATATTGATGATATTGATCCTTGAAAGTCATTTTTTGACCAAAGATCTCAAAAGTCAATGGTGATCCTATACAGTTGACTTTTTCCAGATAAGGTGAGATTTTGGACTTTTGTGTAGAATCAAGATCTTTTCCTCAAATGAATGATGTAAATGGATTATATTGAGGTAGTAGAGATTCTTGAATCATGTCTTGAGTTTTGGATTCATGCCCTGATTAAAAGTCAACTATCCTGGTGAATTAGGTTAAAAACCCTAATTGTCGACCAGATGAAAATAATGACTGTAGACTTTGAAATGAGGTGTGATGTCCAGTGGATCTTGTCATATGAGTTATTTGAAGATGATTTATGTCTTTGAATGATTCCCTAGGGCTTTTTATGGTTTCCCAAAGGTGATCCCTAATTTTAGTCCTTGATAAGGCTCAAAACCCTAGTTTGTGGATCTGAGTAATTCTGTACTTATATGACTGGGTGTCTAATCAATCATAGGTGAAATAATGAAGCTCTTGAGTCTTATGATTGTATTAGAGACTAATCCTCCTATTGATTGATCCTTTGCCTGAGTTTTCCTGTCTTTGAACACCCTCGATTGAATGTCAGACTGTTCTAGATACTTACTCTGACTTGATGAAAATCCTGAAGATATGTCATCTCAGGGGGGGTCAAAAATTACGGTATGACAAGATGCAGCGTGGAGTGACCATTCCTGACAGTCACT
Organism: Vicia villosa; assembly: GCF_029867415.1. Lineage (NCBI taxonomy): Eukaryota > Viridiplantae > Streptophyta > Magnoliopsida > Fabales > Fabaceae > Vicia > Vicia villosa. Next base: position 175,067,732 of record NC_081182.1, read on the forward strand.
AGGTCTCATGGCCATCGAGAGGCCAATCAACGTGCATAGAGGTAGATGCCCTTCGTGGGAAGGACATGGTCTTGGAAATAGAGTCCCTGCAGGCCAGGGAACGCGTAGGAATACCTGCAAAAATTAAAGTGCAAGGCATTCGTAGTATATAAATTGCACATATATAATAAGCACGTAAGCACATAAGCCCTAGGTTCATAGGTTTGACGTAACGGCTTAGGGTGCCTACCCTTCCCGTTGGTATGTTCTAGAAGGTCTCATGGGGTCGTTCGTAGCCACCGAGACTTTTTGTCTCTTTGGATTTTAGAACAACTCATTTATCCATGTGGTTCGAGTTTTAGGGGTAGGTTCCCAGAGAGATCAGCCAAATACCAAGTCCAGCCCTCAACAAGGTCAAGCCTCGTATCAGACCTTTCCGGATATTCAACCCACTCTGAGTGGAATTATAATAAGACTCGTAGGCGATGTAATTCCCCTCTGGTCTTAAATATAATTCCCACGCTTAGGTTTAACGCAATTTATATAACCCGAATATACAGTAAAACAACAATTAAATAAACATTTATTTGAATTACTATAAAAATTACTGTAAATAAAAACCGTAAATAAATAAATAAATAAAATTAAATTTAAATATTTAAAAAATACCTGATCCCCAAAGCCTGTTATTTATAACTCCAAAAATGCAGCGCAACAACAAATATTAAAGTGAACAAGTATTCATTTAAATTGTTGTAAATAATGACGGTAAATGGAAATTGTAAATAAATAAATATTTAAATAAAAATGAAAAAACCTAAATCCTAATCCACAACCCTAATTTTGGCAAATTAGCCAAACCCTAATAGCTAGCCACAAACCTAAATAATTTGCCAAACCTAAACCCTGCCAAAACCTAGGAGCATAATAATTCACCATTTTTAGTTTTATCCCAGCAGAGTCACCAGTTGTAGCAACCTGCCCTAAAAATAAAGTTTTAGAGTCGCCACCTATTCTGAAGGGCGAATAGGAAACCCTACGCAGTTTAAAGATTCAGGGTAAGTTATTATAATCAGGTCGACGGAAGGTGTTAGGCACCCTCAACCATTTCCTAAGACTTTGAATCTAAGGTAACCGTTTATGGCTAAAAGTTAAGGTTAATATCTAAAGAAGTGAATAGGGGGAAATTGAGATTTGAACTGAATTGAGGTTTTAGGGAAGGGGACTCGCCTTGGTTATCCAAGTGCCTACGTATCTCCTTATGGAGAATCAGAGTCAACGTAGTTCGGGCACAAGGTTGTACGCCTTTGCATTAGTATGAGGTTGTTTGAAGGCTTTTTGAATGGCCTTGTCGTAGTTTTTGAAATGCGAAGTTTGAAGGTATTTTGAATTACCTTATCGTAGTTTGAACATCGCAGTATTGAAGAGATGAAAATCCGTAGTGTCGTGGTTTAGTGTGTTTTAGATTTGGGCGTACAACCCTGATTTAATATGGCACCGTTAGTTGCGATGATCAATAGATTTGATCATTATAGTTAACGGATTAATGGGGCATTGCTGGCTACTCTGATCGATAGATTCGATCGTCGCGGGCAGCAAATTGAATGTATTTTAAATTTTATGTTTTTTTGAATTGTGGGTTTTATCATTGCCTCTCATAACCAATGGATTTGGTTATTACATGACGACGAATTCCATTATTTATGTTTCATTATTTTAATAATATTTTAATTAAAACCTATGTTAAACCTATTTAAATAATTAATCTACTAAAATAAAAGGAACCTATTTTAATGTTTTTGTATATTTTTTTAATACTTAAAAACTAACTCACGTTAATTTAGCCTAATCTTTAGTTAAACTAACCCAAATAGAATTAAATTAATTAAAAGAAAACTCTAAAACTAAAACAAACTCAAATAAATAATAGGCAGTTATGCTATATGAAAGGGGAGAGGGAACGTCCTCTTCATAACTATTTTTTTTATTTTTTTTATTATTTAAAGTTTATTAAATTAAGTGTATAAAGGTTGATAAATTAGTAACCAAATAATAATAACCAAATATAATCCTTTGACTTTTCAAAGCCATTGTCCAACAATTAAATTCATGACATGTGGCGTCCCAAAACAAACCAAAAATAAAGAAAATAAAAAAAGAACGACCACATACAATTTATCAGATCATATAAACGACAGTACTCACCAATCCTTCTTCTTTCTCCATTTTTCTTCATTCAATCTCCACTAAAGCCAAAAAAAGTATGAACTCCATGAAATACAATAAAAGAGGAAATGCTAACCGGATAGTCGATTCGTAGGATCCGGCGTGGTGACAAGGAGCACGGTTAAAGCTATAATGATACCAATGAGCCAGCAGAGACAACAACAGCATCGGCATCTTCTATCTTTCCGGCGAGTGTAGTTAGCAAAACGAAAGGCATTCTCCGGCGGAGGGTAGCGGCGGCGTGTGGAATCGACGGCAGATGTGTGCGATCAAGGAACCGAGGTTCGTTCGGTGCTGTGTGCCATTCCGAAGCGGGATCCGCGTGGTAGTGGTGCGGCTTTGAATCAGTTTCGAGATCTTTCTTTTTCCTCCATTGAATCTGATCCTTTTTTGTACCTGAATCTGCGAATGTTTGTTAGTGCAAATATTTGTTTTTATGATTAGTTTAGAAATTTAATGAATAATGAGGATACTGAGATGTTTATTTGAAATTAAAAGTGGGGGGAACGATTTTGTAAAGGTTGGTTTTGATGGATGTGCAGATGGTGATAGATTGATGAGTGGTGTGAATAAATGTGGTGAGGAATTGTTGTTGATAGTACAAGATGGTTAGAATTTTTGCAGGTTTTTTACTTAGAAAAATATGGGGAATCCTTGTTAGTAATAAGTTTTTTTAACGGTGTGAACTTGTGGTAGTTGTAACACCCCCAATCCTATACTAGACAAATAAGGCATATGTTTGCGTAAATCAGAGTAAAGAAAGCATTCATCTCACGAGGGCGTTACACATATTTCAAAATAGAACAAATAATTTATCTTTAAACATGCAATGGTCATTTCCAAATAACACGGGAATTTAAAACAACATGCAAACCACAGCGGAATAATCATCTCATCAAATAAATGGCAAAATAGGGTGATTCCCATACATCATCCACCATGTCTCAACATCTTGGCTCAAGGCCACACATTAACTAGAATAACATATTCAAATACGAATACAATATGAGTAGACGAATATCTCATAGCATCGAGTCATAAAAACATAAAACCCAACTCCCATGTGTTACATATGACCAGAGCACAAGTGACTACTTAGTCACGACACCCTACTAGAGATCTAAATCTCGACGCTAAGCCTCCTTCGAAGCATCACTATCCATGAAACCTGCACGTTACCAACAAAGGATAACATTCAAACAGAAGGGTGAGAATTCAACTTCTTATAGAAAACATAATAATGGGAAATGTAAAATACAATAAGAATACATTTCAAGAATTCATCACTCTCCCCATAAACATGCATCATATGCAATTAATCAAGATTCACATATTCATGTCATACAACATAGCTCATTCAATTCTAAGTGATCAAACATGATTCACATATTCACATATATATACATATATCATTAATACATATAAGTTCACATCTATATCACATGTGTTCCAAATCACATATATCACATTCATAACACAACAACAATTCATATAAAATGAGTCACCAAATTCACTTATCACATCTTATACACACATAACAATCACATAATTGCATACATTCAAACATCACATAACACCAATGTGACTCAATGCAAGACATGTGACTCTATGCATGTGGTACCCAATGTGAATCCAATGTTTCACCGCTTTCCGATTCAATGTTTAGAATCCAAGCCACGCTCCCGATTCGGACAAGATCAAAGCCAACACGCCTATTTCCAATTAAGGATCACGTCTGCTACGCCTATTTCCATTCAAGGATCAACGTCTCTTACTATGTGAACCCAAGTTTCACCGCTTCCACCATAAAGCCGACCATGCTATGAATGTATGTACAATTACCAACAATTTATGCAATTAAGATTATCTCATCAATCTTAACTTACCGCATACCTCAATAATCCAACTCTATGAATTATCCTCCAATTGTACACCACATTCACAACACAATTAACAATTGCAACAAGGCATAACAACCATCATATATCCAATCACAATCATCATGCATATATTACCTCACATCTTACCAATAGTTGTTATTCATTACATACCAAAACGTAATGCACATAAAAGCATTTACATGTATTCAATCCACATCTCAATACATACACCTTAAAATGATCATTATCAACAAGACACATTCAAATAGTACATATAAATGTATATTTATATTCATTCCAACATATCATGGATATTCCATCACTTAACACATATATGAATATTAACTACAAGTCTTAATTCATAATACATACATAAGTAATCACATGTTATCCATATATTAACATCCAATTTAAACTATTACACATCAACTAGCATTTGGAGTTCAATCACATAATTCACGGTTATCATATCACATAATACATCCATGAACATTGATCATGCACAATTCATCCATAACATACACATATAGGTAAATGTTATTCTCAATTATCATCATAATTTATAAAACAAGTGTCAATCCATTCTATCCTATCATATAGACAATCTCATTAGCTTCCCAACGCTTCGAACGGCGCATAAAACGGAGTTACGGATCAAAAGTTATGGCCTTTCAAAGTTTGGAAAAAGTTCTGTAAAACAGGGTTCGCGGCGCCAACAAAGTTTGCGGCACGAACAAAGCGAATTTAAAAATCCCTAACTTTCTGCCAAGCTGTTCGCGGCGCCAACAGAGGTTCGCGGTGCCAACTGGCGATTTCAGAAACCCCCAAAACACAGAAAACAGCATACGAAACCCATTCAAAAACCCCTAAACTCAACCCAATCAAGTTGGAAAACACCAAACATCACGAACAACAATAGGATACATGTTATAAACACAATTATAACACCTATTATGGGTCTTCTAACATCAATACATCTTCAAACATCAATTAAAACACAGTCCAAATCATTAATTCATACATTTGTTCATAAACCCTAACTTTTCTATGTTTCCATGAAATGGCAAAGATGAAGAGATAATCACAACAACACACATTACCCAATCATATAGTCTATAAGAACTTGGATTCAAACCCTTACCTCTAACTCTTAAATCCACCCTCTTCAAGAAATCTACAATTTCCTTCTTCTTCTCTTCCTTTCCCCCAAATTGTGTTATCTCTAAAACCCTAGTTTTCCTCTTCTTACTATCTTTCTCACATAAATGGGCTTAACCCACAATCTATTCTTTCTAACTAAATTAGGCCCATCAACTATTATCTCATAATATTACTAATAATTCAATTAATCCAATTAGCACAAATCTCAAATTAAATAATATCATACTAAATAATTGAATAACATGAATAATTAGTAAAACACCAAATAAAACTAATTAAATAAATAGCTAATAAAATCGGGATGTTACAACTCTCCCCCACTTAAAAGATTTTCGTCCTCGAAAATTCTCTTCAAACAACTAACCCCAAGTACAAATCCTTTATTCCACCTTCAAGTACTTTCTCTTCTAATCTCAAATCACTCCGCAAACTTCTTCAAAATCCAAAAGAAAAACCTCGGAGTTTTATCCAAAACAATACTTGACGGAATACCATGCAAACACATAATCTTCTCGATGTATAACTTAGCAAGTCTTTCCATCAAATAATTCATCTTTATCAGAATAAAATGAACACATTTGTCCGTCTATCCATAATAATTCAAATCACTTCACAATTACTCGACGTTCTCGGCAAACCTGAAACAAAATCCGTAGAAATATGATCCCACTTCACTTCGGGAATAGATAACTGTTGTACCAACTAAACGGTTTCTGACAGGTCCAACTCAAATGCACAATTCCGCTATATCCCTCTTCATACTTTACCACTAAACATTTTCCTCAAATATTGTTACCTTTTAGTAACATTATGGTGTATACTCAAACCATTACGATGTCCTACATTCAAAATTCTCTTTTCCAACTTCGAAATATCAAAAATGCAAACTCGATCACGACCTTTCATGACTCTAATCTCGTCAATCCGAAAGTGATTACCTTTACCTTGATTAATCAATGTCATCTCGTCAACCAATTGCAGTCCAATTTCAAACTCTCCCTAATCTCGTTAAGAACACCAGACATAGGCTTCAACATACTAAGCTTAACGCAAGAAGACGTCGCTTCACAACCAAACTCCAATCTCGAAAATTGTTCCAACCATTTTCGTTTTCCTCATATTCAACTATCTTTGATCAAACAAATACCTCAAATTCTTGTTATCACTATACACATCAAATCTTGATCCAAACAGATAATGCCTCCAAAGTTTCAAAACAAACACAACGGCGGCCAACTCTAAATCATGTGTCGGATAATTCCTCTCATGAACTTTAAGTTGCCTTGAAGCATAAGCTACCACTTGCCCTTTTTGCATCAAAACGCCTCCCAAACCCAACAACGAAGCATCACAATACACCACAAACGGTTCAAACGGATCCGGCAAAATCAAAATAGGAGCAAAAGTCAACCTTCTCTTAAGCTCTTGAAAATTCGATTCACATTGCGAAGTCCACATAAAAGCTTGTCCTTTCCTAGTCAACAACGTCAACGGCAAAGATAACTTAGAAAATCCCTCAATGAACTTCCTATAATAACAAGCCAAACCAAGAAAACTTCTAATCTCAGCAACAAACTTAGGAGTTTCCCATTGAGACATAGCTTCAATCTTCGACGGGTCAACAGAAATACCTCCACTAGAATCACATGGCCAAGAAAACTCACTTCCTTTAACCAAAATTCACACTTCGAAAGCTTAGCAAACAACCTCTTCTCTTTCAACACCGACAACACAATTCTCAAATGCTCAGCATAATCATCGCCACTCTTAGAATCAAAACATCCTCAAAACATTACCTCATTAGGACATTCCTTCTTCTTACTCGACACAACAAGTGCAACTCTATAACCATACACTTAGACAAATGAACCTCTTCTCAACAACTCCTCAATTCGACTCTTCAACCTCTCCTTAGTCACTTTACAAAATACCAAATTAGCAAGAGAAGTTTATCTCGTCCAATACGATCTCGTTTTCTATCAACAATAGATTAAGGGTGATCAAGTCCTCAATTTGTCAATAGACAGTCGAAAATCATAATGAAACATAAACCATCGTTACTAAACCATAATAGTGTTCCTTCAGAACTCACACTCGAAATTACTTAACACACCAAGATCCAAAATCCTCTTAAGATTACAATTACTTTCTTCAACTCCAAACAATTTATACCAAAATTCTCATCAACTTGCTCTAACAAAATGAACTAAATAAAATCAATTCCCAAAATCTCTACCAAAGATACTCAACAGACAATTCAAACACACATAAGAAGTTGAAACAAAACTCATAGCAAGCGTATCAATAACCATACTTCCACGCATATCAGATAACACAAGATTCAACCTCTTAGCACAATCCAAAGAAATAAATGAATACGTTGCACCATTATCAATAATAAAGCACGTACCTCAGATTAGCTTATCCTTAGTAGTGGTCTTAGCACCAGACAACGCAAGTACTCCCCCACTCGCTTGTTCCGTCTTCGGTTTGTCACACTTGGTACTAATGTGACCTTGCTCTCCACAATTAGCAGCTATGTGGCCTGGCCTGCCACACTTGAAACAAGTAGCAACCTCTTTCTTACACTCAGCAGTACGATGACCTTCAGCACCATATCTGAAACACTTAAGTGGAGTAGGAGTCCCTCCCCCACTTAGCTTCTTGCCAAAACCAGCTTGTTCCCTCTTGACATCATAAGGTCTCCCACTGGATTGTTCTCCTCCTTGTTTCAACTTTAGAAACTCCACTTCTTTCGTCCCACGCACATCTTCTGAAAAATAGTTTTCCAAAAATGCATCACGAAAAAGAGTCCAAGTGACTTCAATACCTTCTCTTTCAAATCTCTGCACAGTATTACTCCACCAATCGTCAGCTCCTTTCGTCAACATGTGAGTACCCAACTGCACCTTCTGTACATCCGTACAAATCATGATTTGAAAAATCCTTTCCATTTCTCTCATCCATGCATGTGCTTTGTCCGGTCCATACTTTCCTTCAAAATTCGGCGGATTGCACCTTAGGAAGTCTCCAAAAGCACAGAGCTCATCCTTTCCTCCATAACCGGAATTCTCTTGCGGTACTTGTCCAATCGTACCAGTTCACCTCATCACCGCCTCAACATTAATGTCAACATTCCTTCTTGCAGCCATTGTCCTAAGACATCCAGCGACCGACAAACAAGTAGTATCGATCGTGTCAGATACACAAATTCAATACAAAAAGGGATAGAAAAACATAAATGACCTGGCCAACTGACCGACCGTGCTCTGATACCACTATGTAACACCCCCAATCCTATACTAGACAAATAAGGCATATGTTTGCGTAAATCAGAGTAAAGAAAGCATGCATCTCACGAGGGCGTTACACATATTTCAAAATAGAACAAATAATTTATCTTTAAACATGCAATGGTCATTTCCAAATAACACGGGAATTTAAAACAACATGCAAACCACAGCGGAATAATCATCTCATCAAATAAATGGCAAAATAGGGTGATTCCCATACATCATCCACCATGTCTCAACATCTTGGCTCAAGGCCACACATTAACTAGAATAACATATTCAAATACGAATACAATATGAGTAGACAAATATCTCATAGCATCGAGTCATAAAAACATAAAACCCAACTCCCATGTGTTACATATGACCAGAGCACAAGTGACTACTTAGTCACGACACCCTACTAGAGATCTAAATCTCGACGCTAAGCCTCCTTCGAAGCATCACTATCCATGAAACCTGCACGTTACCAACAAAGGATAACATTCAAACAGAAGGGTGAGAATTCAACTTCTTATAGAAAACATAATAATGGGAAATGTAAAATACAATAAGAATACATTTCAAGAATTCATCACTCTCCCCATAAACATGCATCATATGCAATTGATCAAGATTCACATATTCATGTCATACAACATAGCTCATTCAATTCTAAGTGATCAAACATGATTCACATATTCACATATATATACATATATCATTAATACATATAAGTTCACATCTATATCACATGTGTTCCAAATCACATATATCACATTCATAACACAACAACAATTCATATAAAATGAGTCACCAAATTCACTTATCACATCTTATACACACATAACAATCACATAATTGCATACATTCAAACATCACATAACACCAATGTGACTCAATGCAAGACATGTGAATCTATGCATGTGGTACCCAATGTGAATCCAATGTTTCACCGCTTTCCGATTCAATGTTTAGAATCCAAGCCACGCTCCCGATCCGGACAAGATCAAAGCCAACACGCCTATTTCCAATTAAGGATCACGTCTGCTACGCCTAGTTCCATTCAAGGATCAACGTCTCTTACTATGTGAACCCAAGTTTCACCGCTTCCACCATAAAGCCGACCATGCTAAGAATGTATGTACAATTACCAACAATTTATGCAATTAAGATTATCTCATCAATCTTAACTTACCGCATACCACAATAATCCAACTCTATGAATTATCCGCCAATTGTACACCACATTCACAACACAATTAACAATTGCAACAAGGCATAACAACCATCATATATCCAATCACAATCATCATGCATATATTACCTCACATCTTACCAATAGTTGTTATTCATTACATACCAAAACATAATGCACATAAAAGCATTTACATGTATTCAATCCACATCTCAATACATACACCTTAAAATGATCATTATCAACAAGACACATTCAAATAGTACATATAAATGTATATTTATATTCATTCCAACATATCATGGATATCCCATCACTTAACACATATATGAATATTAACTACAAGTCTTAATTCATAATACATACATAAGTAATCACATGTTATCCATATATTAACATCCAATTTAAACTATTCCACATCAACTAGCATTTGGAGTTCAATCACATAATTCACGGTTATCATATCACATAATACATCCATGAACATTGATCATGCACAATTCATCCATAACATACACATATAGGTAAATGTTATTCTCAATTATCATCATAATTTATAAAACAAGTGTCAATCCATTCTATCCTATCATATAGACAATCTCATTAGCTTCCCAATGCTTCGAACGGCGCATAAAACGGAGTTACGGATCAAAAGTTATGGCCTTTCAAAGTTTGGAAAAAGTTCTGTAAAACAGGGTTCGCGGCGCCAACAAAGTTCGCGGCGCGAACTGAGCGAATTCAAAAATCCCTAACTTTCTGCCAAGCTGTTCGCGGCGCCAACAGAGGTTCGCGGTGCCAACTGGCGATTTCAGAAACCCCCAAAACACAGAAAACAGCATACGAAACCCATTCAAAAACCCCTAAACTCAACCCAATCAAGTTGGAAAACACCAAACATCACGAACAACAATAGGATACATGTTATAAACACAATTATAACACCTATTATGGGTCTTCTAACATCAATACATCTTCAAACATCAATTAAAACACAGTCCAAATCATCAATTCATACATTTGTTCATAAACCCTAACTTTTCCATGTTTCCATGAAATGGCAAAGATGAAGAGATAATCACAACAACACACATTACCCAATCATATAGTCTATAAGAACTTGGATTCAAACCCTTACCTCTAACTCTTAAATCCACCCTCTTCAAGAAATCTACAATTTCCTTCTTCTTCTCTTCCTTTCCCCCAAATTGTGTTATCTCTAAAACCCTAGTTTTCCTCTTCTTACTATCTTTCTCACATAAATGGGCTTAACCCACAATCTATTCTTTCTAACTAAATTAGGCCCATCAACTATTATCTCATAATATTACTAATAATTCAATTAATCCAATTAGCACAAATCTCAAATTAAATAATATCATACTAAATAATTGAATAACATGAATAATTAGTAAAACACCAAATAAAACTAATTAAATAAATAGCTAATAAAATCGGGATGTTACAACTCTCCCCCACTTAAAAGATTTTCGTCCTCGAAAATTCTCTTCAAGCAACTAACCCCAAGTACAAATCATTTATTCCACCTTCAAGTACTTTCTCTTCTAATCTCAAATCACTCCGCAAACTTCTTCAAAATCCAAAAGAAAAACCTTGGAGTTTTATCCAAAACAATACTTGACGGAATACCATGCAAACACATAATCTTCTCGATGTATAACTTAGCAAGTCTTTCCATCATATAATCCATCTTTATCGGAATAAAATGAACACATTTGTCCGTCTATCCATAATAATTCAAATCACTTCACAATTACTCGACGTTCTCGGCAAACCTGAAACAAAATCCGTGGAAATATGATCCCACTTCCACTCGGGAATAGATAACTGTTGTACCAACTAAACGGTTTCTGACAGGTCCAACTCAAATGCACAATTCCGCTATATCCCTCTTCATACTTTACCACTAAACATTTTCCTCAAATATTGTTACCTTTTAGTAACATTATGATGTATACTCAAACCATTACGATGTCCTACATTCAAAATTCTCTTTTCCAACTTCGAAATATCAAAAATGCAAACTCGATCACGACCTTTCATGACTCTAATCTCGTCAATCCGAAAGTGATTACCTTTACCTTGATTAATCAATGTCATCTCGTCAACCAATTGCAATCCAATTTCAAACTCTCCCTAATCTCGTTAAGAACACCAGACATAGGCTTCAACATAATAACCACTGTTATTGCATCATAAATAATAACATATCATAGTCATATCATTCACCCAATTGATTCATATTCAGACAAATCATCATCACACATCCAAAGACATCAAGTCATCACATAACATATATCAATCATGTTATAACACAAATCATGCATATGTATGAACTGACACTATGCATGTGGTACCAACATCATCAATGGGAAAACCCACCGACCGATCTATCATCATACAGATACGGCCCTGCCAGCACAGATTCCACACAACGGGAATCTTGCCCTTCACTGAATCCTCTCATCTTTAGGATACAGCCCTCATTAATGATTATGAATGCATACAAACAATATATATAACATACTATCATCATCATCATACTATGAGTAGCATCATCTATACTCATTCATCATCATTCATCATCATCATCATTAACAAGTATGTTCAATATATATGTATAATTGCATCATTCAATAAAAACATATATCAATTAATCATACGATTTATCTCATTCTTATCATCATAAATCAAACATCATTCCAAACAGATCAGCATTTTAAAAGTTACTCATCATCGAACTTTTAAAATCACAAAACAGCAAAAATCTGCAAGTCACGCTGGCCATATGCGTACCATACACGTACCAACAGAGCCAATTTTCTACAAACCACAAGCCATACGCGTATCATACGCGTATGAGCAGAGTCACATCTCCAGACAAAACACACACACCATACACGTATGAGCAAAACCTATTTTCCACACAAATACACATGCATACGCGTACTAGCCTGCCATATGCGTACCTGCCAGACTCCATACGCGTACCATACGCGTATTGTAACACCCTTCTAAAACCCCGCGGAATAACAAATAAAATTCAGAGTAAAACATGAAAAGGGTATTAAAACTTCAAATTATTTAAAACATTAAGCCATGACATGCCTTATGAGGAGCTTCAAAACACATTATTCAGTAATCATGTTAACACAGCGGAAAATAATTCAAAACTGAATAACATAAAACATCGGTTTCAACATCAAGAATTTATCGATTTAAAACCAACAAAACATCATTCTAACATAAGAAATAATCCATCCAACAATACTAAAACAAACGTCCCCCAGTGTTACAAGACCAGAGCATGACCCGACACAACCGACTAAACGAAGTAACTCTACGAGTTATCCTCACCAAGCACAAGCCGCTACTCCTTAATCTGAAAAATGTCAACAGTAAGGGTGAGACATATCACAATTAAACTATATTATAAGTTCATAACGACAAAATATCATAAGCAGATTATTCACCCAACTACAACATATTTAGATTTTTAGATTATCCATCAAAAGTTACGAAAAATACAACCGATTACATCACCACGACATAACGCTGGAAATCTTCCAATCATGTTATAACAACACAAATATAAATGAAATGACTTTATGCATACAATTATTATTCACCCGATCATCACATGTATTTCAGATACACAACAGTTAATCAAACACACAACCATTCATATCAAAACACATACGAATTATAACATTAGACAACTTCCATTCATGTTAAAATTATACACAAAACCTAATGCAATGCAACTAATGCATGTGGTACCAATCATGGGACGAACCCATCTCACCGATCCACCACCATAAAGATTCGGCTACTTCTCTCACTAATTTCACACAATGGGAATTAGCTATCGTTGTCCCACCACCATAAGGGATACAGCTCACAACATGATTATGAAATGCATGCATCAACCATAACATGCACATCATCAACATCCACCAACGATTCATAATCATTCATCCATAACACACAAAGCATACTCATATCACAACCATTTGATATTCACCACAACATAACACATTTAACACAGAAACATATTATCACCACAGCAATCACATAGCCTTTATCAACCACAAATGACATATTGCATACAAGACAATAAATGTCATCCTCAACAACCACCAAAAACAACATCTACATTTGATAACTTAAGCCTCATGTATACATACAATTACCAAAAACATATACAGTTAAGAATTATCTATGAGATTCTGATATTTACGCACATCACCATAATTCAACATATTAAATTATCCACCACTTGTACAATATTCATTCATCACGTAATAATCACAACAATGCATATAATTTATCATTCATCAATTCCATGTATCACAATTAGCACATAGTACACAACACCAATACATATTGTTCTTAAATAACATTATTCCATGATATACACATATACAATTACATGTCATTTTCACAACAACATAATAATTAAATCATCTAGTGCTAATCAATTTATTTTCATCAAAAAGATCATTTTGTTAGCTTCGTAACGCTTCGAACGGCACCCAAGACGGACTTACGGATCAATAGTTATGAATTTTTAAAGTTTTGAAAAAAACTGCCAACACAGTGATGTAACGGGTTACATCATTCAAGTAACCGGTTACATCAGTTCCAATAGTGAAAATACCCCATTTTTCTTCGATGTAATCGGTTACCTCAACCATGTAACCGGTTACATCACCCAAAAATTCCCAAAAAGTTGCTTTTTTCATCATTTTTCACATAGGTAACCGGTTACCTCAACCATGTAACCGATTAAATCACTGAAGAAGTGTTAAAATCTGTATTTTTCTTCTGCTTTGGGATTCTACCTTCAAACCCCCAAAAACCCATCTTTTACACACTAGAAAATCATTATGAGTCCTAATTCTTCAAGTTCAATACCAGCATTATGTAATTATTCAAATACACACATCAATTCTATCCATCGTACATAAATCATACATCATTCATGTGATCACAAACACATCCAATTTGCCCTATAGGTTCCAAAACCCCAAAAATTCCCAAAATCTAACACACATCCAATTGAGATACAAAACCTACATAATCAATCCTATCATCATTAAACTGATAATATAGGCTAAATGGATTAGTCACCCCTTATCTTAGCCAAGAACCTTGAATTCTTCTCTTCCTCCTCTTCTCCCCTTTCACGTTCCTTCTCTTTTCCTCTTTTTCTTCTCTTTTTCCTTATTTTCACAATTTCTCTATTTTATAAAAAAAAATAGGATAATTAGTTAGTAAGGCCTCTCCATTGGCACCTCCCCTTTTACTAACTATGTCACTACCCAATAACAATAATTCCCATAATTCTTCTAAAAAACCAATTTTAATTACTAAATAATTAAATAATTTCCAAATAATTAATTTAACTTAATTAAATTAATTTATGAAATTACGGGGTGTTACAACTCTCCCCCACTAAAAGAGTTTTCGTCCTCGAAAACATACTTAAAGTGAAAAGTTCCGGATAGGAGTCATTCATCTGACTCTCCAGTTCCCAGGTAACATTTCCCTAGTCGATCCTCAAAATTCATTCGACATAACCAACCGAAAGTACATCTCACGCATTCAATCTCAGCTCTTACGTCGCATTCGACTACCTCAAAGGTGTACCACTCGCTATACCTCCAAAAGGTCAACGACAAAAGAACATTGAGGTACATCCCATACAATGCGCTAAATAACTGGATAATATAATTACAGGACCATGGTATGACCACACCTGATCAACACTGCAGTAATGTATTCCATCTATCGAACGTACCATTCTTAAGCATACTTTTTCATTTGAACGATGAAATAATACTTACACTTTTCACCAACTGCTTCTTTCAAGAAAACTCAATAATCGTATTCTTCATACCATTGAATTTCAACTATCTGACTGCTCAGAAGTCACACCAGTAATTGTCTAACATGTTACACTCTGCTTTTGCTGCACTATTCTGATTATTCATTACAACCATCGTTACCAATTAGATTTTTGAGTTATACCCAACTTTGGCCCTCTTTACTCGTTCGTTCAAGAATCATTCTTTATCATACATGGTACTAATCTACCACTTAGCAATACTTACTCGCACTCATAAATAAATCCCTGATTTACTTACTCTATTTAAACATTCTAACCATTAGAACGAGTACACACAGTAATTATAATCACACTCATCAGCCTCAATACACCATTTCTTACAAAATAGCTCAAATTGAGTTCCGCTCTTCTCTAAGAATTAAACCAACCTCATCCTTCTTAGAGTATAATCCCTTATTATATCAGGAATCTACAACAACATCTTACAACAGCACAAAATTATTATAGCATCATATGGTATCAACTCATCGTCTTAACTTCGCCGAATACATACTCGTTAACTACGTACAACCACAATGACATATTCATCATCTCGGTAATTCTTCAATAGGGTTCTGATTTTCCGGCACAACATCCTTACATCTACTAGATCCTAATCCAACATATAGATCAATACATGTTCTCTACGCATGCTTCCGACATATTAATTCCTCACTGCCCACGAGTAGTACTCATAACACTACTCCGCATCACACTTTCGCTGCGCAACTCTGATTACCCGTCTTAAGTCATTGTCCATTATATTGCACTCTTTCATATTCACTTCTTCATAAGTTCACACAACATGGTGAGTGATTATTTTCACGGTTTAATATCCATCGCAATTTATACCATTAAGGTAACAAAACAAGCTTATCTTATCGATATGATTTCGTCTACTATAAACAAGAGATTAAGGGTGATCAAGTCCTCAATTTGTCAATAGATAGTCGACAACCATATTTAACCATAAATCGTCGTTACTACATAATAGTGTCTTTTCCGAGTTTGCACTAAAACTCATTAACATCGTCATAGCCAATAGTTCACTCTGAGTCTTTACAACTTGCACACTTCCCTCTCATTGGATCTTGTCGGTGAGACACCAACGTCCAAACATTTCACACAGTCCGCTTCATAGTCACTTAGCATCACACACTTGTTAAGTACTCCTCAACTTCAGAATTACTAATATACTCGTACATTACTATCCATCTCGTTCCAAATCAAAATCCTCGTCGTGGCAAAAGACCGCAACAACATTCTTAACTCGTGGTTTTACTCCCTATCCCATGACGTCTTTCGCGTCCAAATATATTTCACTCGGAATCTCAACAAAGTCTTCCTCACATCAATAGGTGTTAGAAATCCCCTACAATTCTTCTTTTATTCATGTCGTTACTTTGGCACCACCAATACAACTCCAACCGTTCTAAAGTTTATTTCACCTTTACTACTAATTCACTTCTCACTAAAATCCATCCATACTCAAATCATCTTTATGACCGAACATCTCATCAACTTATTCATCAACAATGTGTTCTACTCAACTTCGTTTCAAACAATCGCGATAGAAGGCATTCCTATTCAACAAGTTTCACGCTTCCATAACCGGCTTCAGAATCTCTCCTCATAGGATCACTCTACTGTATTTATAACTATACCATAAGGTAGAACATCATTTCTCCTCTTTGTAGGTTCAAACGACACATTAATCCGACACTCGGGACTCAAGATATGAATTTTTCCATCGTCATCCGAAATGCAACATCGACATCATGCAGCGACGCTCTATACGATATCTCCAAAACTATTCAAATGGTATATTCAATTCTTAAAATTACTTCTCAACAAACCTTCGAATTATTCCTTCAATCCGTTCAACACTGACACTGACATCCCGTGCAGTACCAATAAACAAGTCTAGTTCTAAGAACAAGAGTAACCGCAACTTCACCTCTTTCCAACATCACCCTGTCACAGTTAAATATGTTACAGCTTCTGCAACCATTTTTATAAAAAATTTCATCTTGTTAGCTTTCCGACGCTTCAAACGGAACTCAAATCGGATGTCCAGAACTCCAGTTATGAATTTTCGAAGTTTCATAACAAATCAACAACTTTCCTGCGTTTTTCTTACGGAAATTCCGCTCTAAAACTCATCATCTTCAAATCAATCACATTCTAAATAACTCCTTATCATATCTCTTCACTTCCAAACATTCTTATAATTTGAGCAACACATCCCATCGCCGAAGTGCGATTTCTGAAACATTACAACCGCAATCCTCTTTGCAACTTGCAGCCGGACCTCTTCCGAGACGCAAGGCTACTCAACTGACAACTTTGCAGCCCCTCAGCAGAGCTGATACATTGCAACTTCCTAATTTCCTCTCCTACAAATAATCATCAATTACCTCTAGTCATCCTCCTTCAAGATGCTCCAACTTAATTACCAGCCAAGTCTTAATTCCAAGTCACCTTCGATTCGGGAAACAACAACTCCAACAAAGCTTGCACTGTTGCCAACAACAGCCTACTAAACCAATCATCTTACAAGTGAAACATAACCGAGAAGTAAAACTTCTCCCCCACTTGTTTCAATCCAACACCTGCAACAAAACAAACAAGTACTGACAGTGATTCACTCACATGTCGCGTACCAAGGGATAAAACGCCGACAGTATACAACTGTCGCACAACTCAACTGACTCGACAATTGGCCGGACGGACCGACCTGCTCTGATACCACTATTGTAACACCCTTCTAAAACCTCGCGGAATAACAAATAAAATTCAGAGTAAAACATAAAAAGGGTACTACAACTTCAAAATATTTAAAACATTAAGCCATGACATGCCTTATGAGGAGCTTCAAAACACATTATTTAGTAATCATGTTAACACAGCGGAAAATAATTCAAAACTGAATAACATAAAACATAGGTATTCAACATCAAGAATTTACCGATTTAAAACCAACAAAACATCATTCTAACATAAGAAATAATCCATCAAACAATACTAAAATAAACGTCCCCCAGTGTTACAAGACCAGAGCATGACCCGACACAACCGACTAAACGAAGTAACTCTACGTATTATCCTCACCAAGCACAAGCCGCTACTCTTTAATCTGAAAAAATGTCAACAGTAAGGGTGAGACATATCACAATTAAACTATATTATAAGTTCATAATTACAAAATATCATAAGCAGATTATTCACCCAACTACAACATATTTAGATTTTTAGATTATCCATCAATAGTTACGAAAAATACAACTGATTACATCACCACGACATAAAACTGGAAATCTTCCAATCATGTTATAATAACAAAAATATAAATGCAATGAATTTATGCATACAATTATTATTCACCCGATCATCACATGTATTTCAGATACACAACAGTTAATCGAACACACAACCATTCATATCAAAACACATACGAATTATAACATTGGACAACTTCCATTCATGTTATAATTATACACAACAACCTAATGCAATGCAACTAATGCATGTGGTACCAATCATGGGACGAACCCATCTCACCGATCCACCACCATAAAGATTCGGCTACTTCTCTCACTAATTCCACACAATGGGAATTAGCTACCGCTGTCCCACCACCATAAGGGATACAGCTCACAACATGATTATGAAATGCATGCATCAACCATAACATGCACATCATCAACATCCACCAACGATTCATAATCATTCATCCATAACACACAAAGCATACTCATATCACAACCATTTGATATTCACCACAACATAATACATTTAACACAGAAACATATTATCACCACAGCAATCACATAGCCTTTATCAACCAAAGATGACATATTGCATACAAGACAATCAATGTCATCCTCAACAACCACCAAAAACAACATCTACATTTGATAACTTAAGCCTCATGTATACATACAATTACCAAAAACATATACAGTTAAGAATTATCTATGCGATTCTGATATTTACGCACATCACCATAATTCAACATATTGAATTATCCACCACTTGTACAATATGCATTTATCACGTAATAATCACAACAATGCATATAATTTATCATTCATCAATTCCATGTATCACAATTAGCACATAGTACACAACACCAATACATATTGTTCTTAAATAACATTATTCCATGACGTACACATATACAATTACATGTCATTTTCACAACCACATAATAATTAAATCATCTAGTGCTAATCAATTTATTTTCATCAAAAAGAGCATTTCGTTAGCTTCGTGACGCTTTGAACGGCACCCAAGACGGACTTACGGATCAATAGTTATGAATTTTTAAAGTTTTGAAAAAAACTGCTAACACAGTGATGTAACGGGTTACATCATTCAAGTAACCGGTTACATCAGCCCCAGTAGTGAAAATACCCCATTTTTCTTCGATGTAATCGGTTACCTCAACCATGTAACCGGTTACATCACCCAAAAATTCCCAAAAACTTGTGTTTTTCATCATTTTTCACATTAGTAACCGGTTACCTCAACCATGTAACCGGTTACATCACTGAAGAAGTGTTAAAATCTGTATTTTTCTTTTGCTACGGGATTCTACCTTCAAACCCCCAAAAAACCATCTTTTACACACTAGAAAATCATTATAAGTCCTAATTCTTCAAGTTCAATACCAGCATTATGTAATTATTCAAATACACACATCAATTCTATCCATCGCACATAAATCATACACCATTCATGTCATCACAAACACGTCCAATTTGCCCTATAGGTTCCAAAACCCCAAAAATTCCCAAAATCTAACACACATCCAATTGAGATACAAAACCTACATAATCAATCCTATCATCATTAAACTGATAATATAGGCTAAATGGATTAGTCACCCCTTACCTTAGCCAAGAACCTTGAATTCTTCTCTTCCTCCTCTTATCCCCTTTCACGTTCCTTCTCTTTTCCTCTTTTGCTTCTCTTTTTCCTTATTTTCACAATTTCACTATTTTATAAAAAAAAAAAATAGGATAATTAGTTAGTAAGGCCTCTCCATTGGCACCTCCCCTTTTACTAACTACGTCACTGCCCAATAACAATAATTCCCATAATTCTTCCAAAAATCCAATTTTAATTACTAAATAATTAAATAATTTCCAAATAATTAATTTAACTTAATTAAATTAATTTATGAAATTACGGGGTGTTACAACTCTCCCCCACTAAAAGAGTTTTCGTCCTCGAAAACATACTTAAAGTGAAAAGTTCCGGATAGGAGTCCTTCATCTGACTCTCCAGTTCCCAGGTAACATTTCCCTAGTCAATCCTCAAAATTCATTCGACATAACCAACAGAAAGTACATCTCACGCATTCAATCTCAGCTCTTACGTCGCATTCAACTACCTCAAAGGTGTACCACTCGCTATACCTCCAAAAGGTCAACGACAAAAGAACATTGAGGTAAGTCCCATACAATGCGCTAAATAACTGGATAATATAATTACAGGACCATGGTATGACCACACCTGATCAACACTGCAGTAATGTATTCCATCTACCGAACGTACCATTCTTAAGCATACTTTTTCATTTGAACGATGAAATAATACTTACACTTTTCACCAACTGCTTCTTTCAAGAAAACTCAATAATCGTATTCTTCATACCATTGAATTTCAACTATCTAAATCCTCTCAAGTCACACCAGTAATTGTCTAACATGTTACACTCCACTTTTGCTGCACTATTCTGATTATTCATTACAACCATCGTTACCAATTAGATTTTTGAGTTATACCCAACTTTGGCCCTCTTTACTCGTTCGTTCAAGAATCATTCTTTATCATACATGGTACTAATCTACCACTTAGCAATACTTACTCGCACTCATAAATAAATCTTTGATTTACTTACTCTATTTAAACATTCTAACCATTAGAACGAGTACACACAGTAATTATAATCACACTCATCAGCCTCAATACACCATTTCTTACAAAATAGCTCAAATTGAGTTCCGCTCTTCTCTAAGAATTAAATCAACCTCATCCTTCTTAGAGTATAATCCCTTATTATATTTGGAATCTACAACAACATCTTACAACAGCACAAAATTATTATAGCATCATATGGTATCAACTCATCGTCTTAACTTCGCCGAATACATACTCGTTAACTACGTACAACCACAATAACATATTCATCATCTCGGTAATTCTTCAATAGGGTTCTGATTTTCCGGCACAACATCCTTACATCTACTAGATCCTAATCCAACATATAGATCAATACATGTTCTCTACGCATGCTTCCGACATATTAATTCCTCACTGCCCACGAGTAGTACTCATAACACTACTCCGCATCACACTTTCGCTGCGCAACTCTAATTACCCGTCTTAAGTCATTGTCCATTATATTGCACTCTTTCATATTCACTTCTTCATAAGTTCACACAACATGGTGAGTGATTATTTTCACGGTTTAATATCCATCGCAATTTATACCATTAAGGTAACAAAACAAGCTTATCTTATCGATATGATTTCGTCTACTATCAACAAGAGATTAAGGGTGATCAAGTCCTCAATTTGTCAATAGATAGTTGACAACCATATTTAAGCATAAATCGTCGTTACTACATAATAGTGTCTTTTCCGAGTTTGCACTCAAACTCATTAACATCGTCATAGCCAATAGTTCACTCTGAGTCTTTACAACTTGCACACTTCCCTCTCATTGGATCTTGTCGGTGAGACACCAACGTCCAAACATTTCACACAGTCTGCTTCATAGTCACTTAGCATCACGCACTTGTTAAGTACTCCTCAACTTCAGAATTACTAATATACTCGTACATTACTATCCATCTCGTTCCAAATCAAAATCCTCGTCGTGGCAAAAGACCGCAACAACATTCTTAACTCGTGGTTTTACTCCCTATCCCATGACGTCTTTCGCGTCCAAATATATTTCACTCGGAATCTCAACAAAGTCTTCCTCACATCAATAGGTGTTAGAAATCCCCTACAATTCTTCTTTTATTCCTGTCGTTACTTTGGCACCACCAACACAACTCCAACCGTTCTAAAGTTTATTTCACCTTTACTACTAATTCACTTCTCACTAAAATCCATCCATACTCAAATCATCTTTATGACCGAACATCTCATCAACTTATTCATCAACAATGTGTTCTACTCAACTTCGTTTCAAACAATCGCGGTAGAAGGCATTCCTATTCAACAAGTTTCACGCTTCCATAACCGGCTTCAGAATCTCTCCTCATAGGATCACTCTACTGTATTTATAACTATCCCATAAGGTAGAACATCATTTCTCCTCTTTGTAGGTTCAAACGACACATTAATCCGACACTCGGGACTCAAGATATGAATTTTTCCATCGTCATCCGAAATGCAACATCGACATCATGCAGCGACGCTCTATACGATATCTCCAAAACTATTCAAATGGTATATTCAATTCTTAAAATTACTTCTCAACAAACCTTCGAATTATTCCTTCAATCCATTCAACACTGACATTGACATCCCGTGCAGTACCAATAAACAAGTCTAGTTCTAAGAACAAGAGTAACTGCAACTTCACCTCTTTCCAACATCACCCTGTCACAGTTAAATATGTTACAGCTTCTGCAACCATTTTTATAAAAAAGTTCATCTTGTTAGCTTTCTGACGCTTCAAACGGAACTCAAATCGGATGTCCAGAACTCCAGTTATGAATTTTTGAAGTTTCATAACAAATCAACAACTTTCCTGCGTTTTTCTTACGGAAATTCCGCTCTAAAACTCATCATCTTCAAATCAATCACATTCTAAATAACTCCTTATCATATCTCTTCACTTCCAAACATTCTTATAACTTGAGCAACACATCCCATCGCCTAAGTGCAATTTCTGAAACATTACGACCGCAATCCTCTTTGCAACTTGCAGCCGAACCTCTTCCGAGACGCAAGGCTACTCAACTGACAACTTTGCAGCCCCTCAGCAGAGCTGATACATTGCAACTTCCTAATTTCCTCTCCTACAAATAATCATCAATTACCTCTAGTCATCCTCCTTCAAGATGCTCCAACTTAATTACCAGCCAAGTCTTAAATCCAAGTCACCTTCGATTCGGGAAACAACAACTCCAACAACGCTTGCACTGTTGCCAACAACAGCCTACTGAACCAATCATCTTACAAGTGAAACATAACCGAGAAGTAAAACTTCTCCCCCACTTGTTTCAATCCAACACCTGCAACAAAACAAACAAGTACTGACAGTGATTCACTCACATGTCGCGTACCAAGGGATAAAACGCCGACAGTATACAACTGTCGCACAACTCAACTGACTCGACAATTGGCCGGACGGACCGACCTGCTCTGATACCACTATTGTAACACCCTTCTAAAACCTCGCGGAATAACAAATAAAATTCAGAGTAAAACGTGAAAAGGGTACTACAACTTCAAAATATTTAAAACATTAAGCCATGACATGCCTTATGAGGAGCTTCAAAACACATTATTTAGTAATCATGTTAACACAGCGGAAAATAATTCAAAACCGAATAACATAAAACATCGGTATTCAACATCAAGAATTTACCGATTTAAAACCAACAAAACATCATTCTAACATAAGAAATAATCCATCAAACAATACTAAAATAAACGTCCCCCAGTGTTACAAGACCAGAGCATGACCCGACACAACCGACTAAACGAAGTAACTCTACGTATTATCCTCACCAAGCACAAGCCGCTACTCTTTAATCTGAAAAAATGTCAACAGTAAGGGTGAGACATATCACAATTAAACTATATTATAAGTTCATAATGACAAAATATCATAAGCAGATTATTCACCCAACTACAACATATTTAGATTTTTAGATTATCCATCAATAGTTACGAAAAATACAACTGATTACATCACCACGACATAACACTGGAAATCTTCCAATCATGTTATAATAACAAAAATATAAATGCAATGAATTTATGCATACAATTATTATTCACCCGATCATCACATGTATTTCAGATACACAACAGTTAATCGAACACACAACCATTCATATCAAAACACATACGAATTATAACATTGGACAACTTCCATTCATGTTATAATTATACACAACAACCTAATGCAATGCAACTAATGCATGTGGTACCAATCATGGGACGAACCCATCTCACCGATCCACCACCATAAAGATTCGGCTACTTCTCTCACTAATTCCACACAATGGGAATTAGCTACCGCTGTCCCACCACCATAAGGGATACAGCTCACAACATGATTATGAAATGCATGCATCAACCATAACATGCACATCATCAACATCCACCAACGATTCATAATCATTCATCCATAACACACAAAGCATACTCATATCACAACCATTTGATATTCACCACAACATAATACATTTAACACAGAAACATATTATCACCACAGCAATCACATAGCCTTTATCAACCAAAGATGACATATTGCATACAAGACAATCAATGTCATCCTCAACAACCACCAAAAACAACATCTACATTTGATAACTTAAGCCTCATGTATACATACAATTACCAAAAACATATACAGTTAAGAATTATCTATGCGATTCTGATATTTACGCACATCACCATAATTCAACATATTGAATTATCCACCACTTGTACAATATGCATTTATCACGTAATAATCACAACAATGCATATAATTTATCATTCATCAATTCCATGTATCACAATTAGCACATAGTACACAACACCAATACATATTGTTCTTAAATAACATTATTCCATGACGTACACATATACAATTACATGTCATTTTCACAACCACATAATAATTAAATCATCTAGTGCTAATCAATTTATTTTCATCAAAAAGATCATTTCGTTAGCTTCGTAACGCTTCGAACGGCACCCAAGACGGACTTACGGATCAATAGTTATGAATTTTTAAAGTTTTGAAAAAAAACTGCCAACACAGTGATGTAACGGGTTACATCATTCAAGTAACTGGTTACATCAGTTCCAATAGTGAAAATACCCCATTTTTCTTCGATGTAATCGGTTACCTCAACCATGTAACCGGTTACATCACCCAAAAATTCCCAAAAACTTGTGTTTTTCATCATTTTTCACATTGGTAACCGGTTACCTCAACCATGTAACCGGTTACATCACTGAAGAAGTGTTAAAATCTGTATTTTTCTTCTGCTACGGGATTCTACCTTCAAACCCCCAAAAACCCATCTTTTACACACTAGAAAATCATTATAAGTCCTAATTCTTCAAGTTCAATACCAGCATTATGTAATTATTCAAATACACACATCAATTCTATCCATCGTACATAAATCATACACCATTCATGTCATCACAAACACGTCCAATTTGCCCTATAGGTTCCAAAACCCCAAAAATTCCCAAAATCTAACACATCCAATTGAGATACAAAACCTACATAATCAATCCTATCATCATTAAACTGATAATATAGGCTAAATGGATTAGTCACCCCTTACCTTAGCCAAGAACCTTGAATTCTTCTCTTCCTCCTCTTCTCCCCTTTCACGTTCCTTCTCTTTTCCTCTTTTGCTTCTCTTTTTCCTTATTTTCACAATTTCACTATTTTATAAAAAAAAATAGGATAATTAGTTAGTAAGGCCTCTCCATTAGCACCTCCCCTTTTACTAACTACGTCACTGCCCAATAACAATAATTCCCATAATTCTTCCAAAAATCCAATTTTAATTACTAAATAATTAAATAATTTCCAAATAATTAATTTAACTTAATTAAATTAATTTATGAAATTACGGGGTGTTACAACTCTCCCCCACTAAAAGAGTTTTCGTCCTCGAAAAACATACGTAAAGTGAAAAGTTCCGGATAGGAGTCCTTCATCTGACTCTCCAGTTCCCAGGTAACATTCCCTAGTCGATCCTCAAAATTCATTCGACATAACCAACAGAAAGTACATTTCACGCATTCAATCTCAGCTCTTACGTCGCATTCAACTACCTCAAAGGTGTACCACTCGCTATACCTCCAAAAGGTCAACGACAAAAGAACATTGAGGTAAATCCCATACAATGCGCTAAATAACTGGATAATATAATTACAGGACCATGGTATGACCACACCTGATCAACACTGCAGTAATGTATTCCATCTACCGAACGTACCATTCTTAAGCATACTTTTTCATTTGAACGATGAAATAATACTTACACTTTTCACCAACTGCTTCTTTCAAGAAAACTCAATAATCGTATTCTTCATACCATTGAATTTCAACTATCTAAATCCTCTCAAGTCACACCAGTAATTGTCTAACATGTTACACTCCACTTTTGCTGCACTATTCTGATTATTCATTACAACCATCGTTACCAATTAGATTTTTGAGTTATACCCAACTTTGGCCCTCTTTACTCGTTCGTTCAAGAATCATTCTTTATCATACATGGTACTAATCTACCACTTAGCAATACTTACTCGCACTCATAAATAAATCTCTGATTTACTTACTCTATTTAAACATTCTAACCATTAGAACGAGTACACACAGTAATTATAATCACACTCATCAGCCTCAATACACCATTTCTTACAAAATAGCTCAAATTGAGTTCCGCTCTTCTCTAAGAATTAAATCAACCTCATCCTTCTTAGAGTATAATCCCTTATTATATCTGGAATCTACAACAACATCTTACAACAGCACAAAATTATTATAGCATCATATGGTATCAACTCATCGTCTTAACTTCGCCGAATACATACTCGTTAACTACGTACAACCACAATAACATATTCATCATCTCGGTAATTCTTCAATAGGGTTCTGATTTTCCGGCACAACATCCTTACATCTACTAGATCCTAATCCAACATATAGATCAATACATGTTCTCTACGCATGCTTCCGACATATTAATTCCTCACTGCCCACGAGTAGTACTCATAACACTACTCCGCATCACACTTTCGCTGCGCAACTCTGATTACCCGTCTTAAGTCATTGTCCATTATATTGCACTCTTTCATATTCACTTCTTCATAAGTTCACACAACATGGTGAGTGATTATTTTCACGGTTTAATATCCATCGCAATTTATACCATTAAGGTAACAAAACAAGCTTATCTTATCGATATGATTTCGTCTACTATCAACAAGAGATTAAGGGTGATCAAGTCCTCAATTTGTCAATAGATAGTCGACAACCATATTTAAGCACAAATCGTCGTTACTACATAATAGTGTCTTTTCCGAGTTTGCACTCAAACTCATTAACATCGTCATAGCCAATAGTTCACTCTGAGTCTTTACAACTTGCACACTTCCCTCTCATTGGATCTTGTCGGTGAGACACCAACGTCCAAACATTTCACACAGTCCGCTTCATAGTCACTTAGCATCACGCACTTGTTAAGTACTCCTCAACTTCAGAATTACTAATATACTCGTACATTACTATCCATCTCGTTCCAAATCAAAATCCTCGTCGTGGCAAAAGACCGCAACAACATTCTTAACTCGTGGTTTTACTCCCTATCCCATGACGTCTTTCGCGTCCAAATATATTTCACTCGGAATCTCAACAAAGTCTTCCTCACATCAATAGGTGTTAGAAATCCCCTACAATTCTTCTTTTATTCCTGTCGTTACTTTGGCACCACCAACACAACTCCAACCGTTCTAAAGTTTATTTCACCTTTACTACTAATTCACTTCTCACTAAAATCCATCCATACTCAAATCATCTTTATGACCGAACATCTCATCAACTTATTCATCAACAATGTGTTCTACTCAACTTCGTTTCAAACAATCGCGGTAGAAGGCATTCCTATTCAACAAGTTTCACGCTTCCATAACCGGCTTCAGAATCTCTCCTCATAGGATCACTCTACTGTATTTATAACTATCCCATAAGGTAGAACATCATTTCTCCTCTTTGTAGGTTCAAACGACACATTAATCCGACACTCGGGACTCAAGATATGAATTTTTCCATCGTCATCCGAAATGCAACATCGACATCATGCAGCGACGCTCTATACGATATCTCCAAAACTATTC